>NW_024544041.1:0-230787 GCF_018167655.1 Microtus oregoni | reverse complement strand
GCTCGGGGTGCTGGGTGCTCAGTGCTCAGGGTGCTGGGTGCTCAGTACTCAGGGTGCTGGGTGCTCAGTACTCGGGGTGCTGGGTGCTCAGTGCTCGGGGTGCTGGGTGCTTGGTACTCAGGGTGCTGGGTGCTCAGTACTCAGGGTGCTGGGTGCTCAGTACGCAGGGTGCTGGGTGCTCAGTACTCGGGTGCTGGGTGCTCAGTGCTCAGGGTGCTGGGTGCTCAGTGCTCGGGGTGCTGGGTGCTCAGTGCTCAGTACTCAGGGTGCTGGGTGCTCAGTGCTCGGGGGTGCTGGGTGCTCAGTGATCAGTACTCAGGGTGCTGGGTGCTCAGTGCTCAGGGTGCTGGGTGCTCAGTGCTCAGGGTGCTGGGTGCTCAGTCCTCAGGGTGCTGGGTACTCAGTGCTCAGGGTGCTGGTTGCTCAGTACTCAGGGTGCTCAGTGCTCAGTACTCGGGGTGCTGGGTGCTCAGTGCTCAGGGTGCTCACTGCTCAGTACTCGGGGTGCTGGGTGCTCAGTGCTCAGTGCTCGGGGTGCTGGGTGCTCAGTGCTCGGGGCGCTGGGTGCTCAGTGCTCGGGTGCTGGGTGCTCAGTACTCGGGGTGCTGGGTGCTCAGTGCTCAGGGTGCTCAGTGCTCAGTACTCAGTGCTCAGGGTGCTCAGTGCTCAGTGCTCAGGGTGCTGGGTGTTCAGTACTCAGGGTGCTGGGTGCTCAGTACTCAGGGTGCTGGGTGCTCAGTGCTCAGGGTGCTGGGTGCTCATTGCTCGGGGCCCTGGGTGCTCAGTACTCAGGGTGCTGGTTGCTCAGTGCTCGGGGTGCTGGGTGCTCAGTGCTCAGGATGCTGGGTGCTCAGTACTCAGGGTGCTGGGTGCTCAGTACTCGGGGTGCTCTGTGCTCAGTACTCAGGGTGCTAGGTGCTCAGTACTCAGGGTGCTGGGTGCTCAGTACTCGGGTGCTGGGTGCTCAGTGCTCAGGGTGCTGGGTGCTCAGTGTTCGGGGTGCTGGGTGCTCAGTGCTCAGTACTCAGGGTGCTGGGTGCTCAGTGCTCGGGGTGCTGGGTGCTCAGTGCTCAGTACTCAGGGTGCTGGGTGCTCAGTGCTCAGGGTGCTGTGTGCTCAGTGCTCAGGGTGCTGGGTGCTCAGTGCTAAGGGTGCTGGGTACTCAGTGCTCAGGGTGCTGGGTGCTCAGTGCTCGAGGTGCTCAGTACTTAGGGTGCTGTGTGTTCAGTGCTCAGGGTGCTGGGTGCTCAGTGCTCGGGGTGCTCGGTGCTCAGTGCTCAAGGTGCTGGGTGCTCATTACTCAGGTTGCTCATTGCTCAGGGTGCTGGGTGCTCAGTAGTCAGGGTGCTGGGTGCTCAGTGCTCAGGGTGTTCGGTGCAAGGGGCGCTGGGTGCTCAGTGCTCGGGGTCCTCGGAGCTCAGTACTCAGGGTGCTGGGTGTTCAGTGCTCGGGGTGTTCGGTGCTCAGTACTCAGGGTGCTGGGTGCTCAGTGCTCGGGGTGCTCGGTGCTCAGTACGTTGGGTGCTCACTACTCAGGGTGCTGGGTGCTCAGTGCTCAGGGTGCTGGGTGCTCAGTACTCAGGGTGCTGGGTGCTCAGTGCTCGGGGTGCTGGGTGCTCAGTGCACAGGGTGCTGGGTGCTCAGTACTCAGTGTGCTGGGTGCTCAGTACTCGGGGTGCTGGGTGCTCAGTGCTCGGGGTGCTGGGTGCTCAGTACTCAGGGTGCTGGGTGCTCAGTACTCAGGGTGCTGGGTGCTCAGTACTCAGGGTGCTGGGTGCTCAGTACTCGGGTGCTGGGTGCTCAGTGCTCAGGGTGCTGGGTGCTCAGTGCTCGGGGTGCTGGGTGCTCAGTGCTCAGTACTCAGGGTGCTGGGTGCTCAGTGCCCGGGGTGCTGGGTGCTCAGTGCTCAGTACTCAGGGTGCTGGGTGCTCAGTGCTGAGGGTTCTGGGTGCTCAGTGCTCAGGGTGCTGTGTGCTCAGTGCTCAGTACTCAGGGTGCTGGGTGCTCAGTACTCAGGGTGCTGGGTGCTCAGTACTCAGGGTGCTGGGTGCTCAGTACTCGGGTGCTGGGTGCTCAGTGCTCAGTACTCAGGGTGCTGGGTGCTCAGTGCTGAGGGTTCTGGGTGCTCAGTGCTCAGGGTGCTGTGTGCTCAGTGCTCAGTACTCAGGGTGCTGGGTGCTCAGTACTCAGGGTGCTGGGTGCTCAGTACTCAGGGTGCTGGGTGCTCAGTACTCAGGGTGCTGGGTGCTCAGTGCTGAGGGTTCTGGGTGCTCAGTGCTCGGGGTGCTGGGTGCTCAGTACTCAGGGTGCTGGGTGCTCAGTACTCAGGGTGCTGGGTGCTCAGTACTCAGGGTGCTGGGTGCTCAGTACTCGGGTGCTGGGTGCTCAGTGCTCAGGGTGCTGGGTGCTCAGTGCTCGGGGTGCTGGGTGCTCAGTGCTCAGTACTCAGGGTGCTGGGTGCTCAGTGCCCGGGGTGCTGGGTGCTCAGTGCTCAGTACTCAGGGTGCTGGGTGCTCAGTGCTGAGGGTTCTGGGTGCTCAGTGCCTGGGGTGCTGGGTGCTCAGTGCTCAGTAATCAGGGTCCTGGGTGCTCAGTGCTCGGTGTGCTGGGTGCTCAGTGCTCAGTACTCAGGGTGCTGGGTGCTCAGTGCTCAGGGTGCTGGGTGCTCAGTGCTCGGGGTGCTGGGTGCTCAGTACTCAGGGTGCTTAGTGCTCAGTACTCCGGGTGCTGGGTGCTCAGTTCTCGGGGTGCTCGGTGCTCAGTACTCAGTGATCAGGGTGCTCAGTGCTCATTGCTCAGGTTGCTGGGTGTTCAGTACTCAGGGTGCTGGGTGCTCAGTACTCAGCGTGCTGGGTGCTCAGTGCTCAGGGTGCTGGGTGCTCAGTACTCGGGGTGCTCGGTGCTCAGTGCTCAGGGTGCTGAGTGCTCAGTACTCAGGGTGCTGGGTACTCAGTGCTCGGGGTGCTCGGTGCTCAGTCCTCAGTGATCAGGGTGCTCGGTGCTCAGTACTCGGCGTGCTGGGTGCTCAGTGCTCGGGGTGCTCGGTGCTCAGTACTCAGGGTGCTGGGTGCTCAGTACTCCGGGTGCTGGGTGCTCAGTTCTCGGGGTGCTCGGTGCTCAGTACTCAGTGATCAGGGTGCTCAGTGCTCAGTGCTCAGGGTGCTGGGTGTTCAGTGCTCAGGGTGCTGGGTGCTCAGTACTCGGGGTGCTCGGTGCTCAGTGCTCAGGGTGCTGAGTGCTCAGTACTCAGGGTGCTGGGTTCTCAGTACTCAGGGTGCTGAGTGCTCTGTACTCAGGGTGCTGGGTGCTCAGTGCTTGGGGTGCTCGGTGCTCAGTACTCAGGGTGCTCAGTACTCAGGGTGCTGGGTGCTCAGTGCTCGGGGTGCTGGGTGCTCAGTACTGAGGGTGTTGGGTGCTCAGTGCTTTGGGTTCTGGGTGCTCAGTGCTCAGGATTATCCGTGCTCAGTACTCAGGGTGCTGGGTGCTCAGTGCTCAGGGTGCTGGGTGCTCAGTCCTCAGGGTGCTCTGTGCTCAGGGTGCTGGGTGCTCAGTGCTCGCGGTGCTCGGTGCTTAGTACTCAGGGTGCTGAGTGCTCAGTACTCAGGGTGCTGGGTGCTCAGTACTCAGGGTGCTGGGTGCTCAGAGCTCAGGGTGCTGGGTGATCAGTGCTCAGGGTGCTGGGTGCTCAGTGCTCAGGGTGCTGGGTGCTCAGTGCTCGGGGTGCTGGGTGCTCAGTACTCAAGGTGCTGGGTGCTCAGTGCTCGGGGTGCTCGGTGCTCAGTACGTTGGGTGCTCACTACTCTGGGTGCTGGGTGCTCAGTGATCAGGGTGCTGGGTGCTCAGTGCTCAGGGTGCTCAGTGCTCAGTGCTCAGGGTGCTGGGTGCTCAGTACTCAGGGTGCTGGTTGCTCAGTACTCAGGGTGCTCAGTGCTCAGTACTCAGGGTGCTCAGTGCTCAGTACTCAGTGTGCTCAGTGCTCATGGTGCTGGGTGCTCAGTACTCAGGGTGCTGGGTGCTCAGTGCTCAGGGTGCTGGGTGCTCAGTGCTCGGGGCCCTGGGTGCTCAGTACTCAGGGTGCTGGTTGCTCAGTGCTCGGGGTGCTGGGTGATCAGTGCTCAGGATGCTGGGTGCTCAGTACTCAGGGTGCTGGGTGCTCAGTACTCGGGGTGCTCTGTGCTCAGTACTCAGGGTGCTGGGTGCTCAGTACTCAGGGTGCTGGGTGCTCAGTACTCGGGTGCTGGGTGCTCAGTGCTCAGGGTGCTGGGTGCTCAGTGTTCGGGGTGCTGGGTGCTCAGTGCTCAGTACTCAGGGTGCTGGGTGCTCAGTGCTCGGGGTGCTGGGTGCTCAGTGCTCAGTACTCAGGGTGCTGGGTGCTCAGTGCTCAGGGTGCTGTGTGCTCAGTGCTCAGGGTGCTGGGTGCTCAGTGCTAAGGGTGCTGGGTACTCAGTGCTCAGGGTGCTGGGTGCTCAGTGCTCGAGGTGCTCAGTACTAAGGGTGCTGTGTGTTCAGTGCTCAGGGTGCTGGGTGCTCAGTGCTCGGAGTGCTCGGTGCTCAGTGCTCAAGGTGCTGGGTGCTCATTACTCAGGTTGCTCATTGCTCAGGGTGCTGGGTGCTCAGTAGTCAGGGTGCTGGGTGCTCAGTGCTCAGGGTGTTCGGTGCAAGGGGCGCTGGGTGCTCAGTGCTCGGGGTCCTCGGAGCTCAGTACTCAGGGTGCTGGGTGTTCAGTGCTCGGGGTGCTCGGTGCTCAGTACTCAGGGTGCTGGGTGCTCAGTGCTCGGGGTGCTCGGTGCTCAGTACGTTGGGTGCTCACTACTCAGGGTGCTGGGTGCTCAGTGCTCAGGGTGCTGGGTGCTCAGTACTCAGGGTGCTGGGTGCTCAGTGCTCGGGGTGCTGGGTGCTCAGTGCACAGGGTGCTGGGTGCTCAGTACTCAGTGTGCTGGGTGCTCAGTACTCGGGGTGCTGGGTGCTCAGTGCTCGGGGTGCTGGGTGCTCAGTACTCAGGGTGCTGGGTGCTCAGTACTCAGGGTGCTGGGTGCTCAGTACTCAGGGTGCTGGGTGCTCAGTACTCGGGTGCTGGGTGCTCAGTGCTCAGGGTGCTGGGTGCTCAGTGCTCGGGGTGCTGGGTGCTCAGTGCTCAGTACTCAGGGTGCTGGGTGCTCAGTGCCCGGGGTGCTGGGTGCTCAGTGCTCAGTACTCAGGGTGCTGGGTGCTCAGTGCTGAGGGTTCAGGGTGCTCAGTGCTCAGGGTGCTGTGTGCTCAGTGCTCAGTACTCAGGGTGCTGGGTGCTCAGTACTCAGGGTGCTGGGTGCTCAGTACTCAGGGTGCTGGGTGCTCAGTACTCGGGTGCTCTGTGCTCAGTGCTCAGTACTCAGGGTGCTGGGTGCTCAGTGCTGAGGGTTCTGGGTGCTCAGTGCTCAGGGTGCTGTGTGCTCAGTGCTCAGTACTCAGGGTGCTGCGTGCTCAGTACTCAGGGTGCTGGGTGCTCAGTACTCAGGGTGCTGGGTGCTCAGTACTCAGGGTGCTGGGTGCTCAGTGCTGAGGGTTCTGGGTGCTCAGTGCTCGGGGTGCTGGGTGCTCAGTACTCAGGGTGCTGGGTGCTCAGTACTCAGGGTGCTGGGTGCTCAGTACTCAGGGTGCTGGGTGCTCAGTACTCGGGTGCTGGGTGCTCAGTGCTCAGGGTGCTGGGTGCTCAGTGCTCGGGGTGCTGGGTGCTCAGTGCTCAGTACTCAGGGTGCTGGGTGCTCAGTGCCCGGGGTGCTGGGTGCTCAGTGCTCAGTACTCAGGGTGCTGGGTGCTCAGTGCTGAGGGTTCTGGGTGCTCAGTGCCTGGGGTGCTGGGTGCTCAGTGCTCAGTAATCAGGGTCCTGGGTGCTCAGTGCTCGGTGTGCTGGGTGCTCAGTGCTCAGTACTCAGGGTGCTGGGTGCTCAGTGCTCAGGGTGCTGGGTGCTCAGTGCTCGGGGTGCTGGGTGCTCAGTACTCAGGGTGCTTAGTGCTCAGTACTCCGGGTGCTGGGTGCTCAGTTCTCGGGGTGCTCGGTGCTCAGTACTCAGTGATCAGGGTGCTCAGTGCTCATTGCTCAGGTTGCTGGGTGTTCAGTACTCAGGGTGCTCGGTGCTCAGTACGTTGGGTGCTCACTACTCTGGGTGCTGGGTGCTCAGTGATCAGGGTGCTGGGTGCTCAGTGCTCAGGGTGCTCGGTGCTCAGTGCTCAGGGTGCTGGGTGCTCAGTACTCAGGGTGCTGGTTGCTCAGTACTCAGGGTGCTCAGTGCTCAGTACTCAGGGTGCTCAGTGCTCAGTACTCAGTGTGCTCAGTGCTCATGGTGCTGGGTGCTCAGTCCTCAGGGTGCTGGGTGCTCAGTGCTCGGGGTGCTGGGTGCTCAATACTCAGGGTGCTGTTTGCTCAGTACTCAGGGTGCTGGCTGCTCAGTACTCAGGGTTCTGGGTGCTCAATACTCAGGGTGCTCAGTGCTTGGGGTGCTGGGTGCTCAGTACTCAGGGTGCTGGGTGCTCAGTTCTCGGGGTGCTCGGTGCTCAGTACTCAGTGATCAGGGTGCTCAGTGCTCAGTGCTCAGGGTGCTGGGTGCTCAGTGCTCAGGGTGCTGGGTGCTCAGTGCTCAGGGTGCTGGGTGCTCAGTACTCAGGGTGCTGGGTGCTCAGTGCTCGGGGTGCTGGGTGCTCAGTGCTCAGGGTGCTGGGTGCTCAGTACTCAGGGTGCTGGGTGCTCAGTACTCGGAGTGCTGGGTGCTCAGTACTCAGGGTGCTGGGTGCTCAGTACTCAGGATGCTGTGTGCTCAGTACTCGGGTGCTGGGTGCTCAGTGCTCAGGGTGCTCGGTGCTCGGGGCGCTGGGTGCTCAGTGCTCGGGGTCCTCGGAGCTCAGTACTCAGGGTGCTGGGTGTTCAGTGCTCGGGGTGCTCGGTGCTCAGTACTCAGGGTGCTGGGTGCTCAGTGCTCGGGGTGCTCGGTGCACAGTACGTTGGGTGCTCACTACTCAGGGTGCTGGGTGTTCAGTGCTCGGGGTGCTCGGTGCTCAGTACTCAGGGTGCTGGGTGCTCAGTGCTCGGGGTGCTCGGTGCACAGTACGTTGGGTGCTCACTACTCAGGGTGCTGGGTGCTCAGTGCTCAGGGTACTGGGTGCTCAGTACTCAGGGTGCTGGGTGTTCAGTGCTCGGGGTGCTGGGTGCTCAGTGCTCAGGGTGCTGGGTACTCAGTACTCAGGGTGCTGGGTGCTCAGTGCTCGGGGTGCTGGGTGCTCAGTGCTCAGGATGCTGGGTGCTCAGTACTCAGGGTGCTGGGTGCTCAGTACTCGGGGTGCTGGGTGCTCAGTACTCAGGGTGCTGGGTGCTCAGTGCTCAGGGTGCTCGGTGCTCGGGGCGCTGGGTGCTCAGTGCTCGGGGTCCTCGGAGCTCAGTACTCAGGGTGCTGGGTGTTCAGTGCTCGGGGTGCTCGGTGCTCAGTACTCAGGGTGCTGGGTGCTCAGTGCTCGGGGTGCTCGGTGCACAGTACGTTGGGTGCTCACTACTCAGGGTGCTGGGTGCTCAGTGCTCAGGGTACTGGGTGCTCAGTACTCAGGGTGCTGGGTGCTCAGTGCTCGGGGTGCTGGGTGCTCAGTGCTCAGGGTGCTGGGTACTCAGTACTCAGGGTGCTGGGTGCTCAGTGCTCGGGGTGCTGGGTGCTCAGTGCTCAGGATGCTGGGTGCTCAGTACTCAGGGTGCTGGGTGCTCAGTACTCGGGGTGCTGGGTGCTCAGTACTCAGGGTGCTGGGTGCTCAGTACTCAGGGTGCTGGGTGCTCAGTATTCGGGTGCTGGGTGCTCAGTGCTCAGGGTGCTGGGTGCTCAGTGTTCGGGGTGCTGGGTGCTCAGTGCTCAGTACTCAGGGTGCTGGGTGCTAAGTGCTCGGGGTGCTGGGTGCTCAGTGCTCAGTACTCAGGCTGCTGGGTGCTCAGTGCTCAGGGGCCTGTGTGCTCAGTGCTCAGGGTGCTGGGTGCTCAGTGCTCAGGGTGCTGGGTACTCAGTGCTCAGGGTGCTGGGTGCTCAGTGCTCGAGGTGCTCAGTACTCAGGGTGCTGTGTGTTCAGTTCTCAGGGTGCTGGGTGCTCAGTGCTCGGGGTGCTGGGTGCTCAGTGCTCAGGGTGCTGGGTGCTCAGTACTCAGGGTGCTGGGTGCTCAGTACTCGGAGTGCTGGGTGCTCAGTACTCAGGGTGCTGGGTGCTCAGTACTCAGGATGCTGTGTGCTCAGTACTCGGGTGCTGGGTGCTCAGTGCTCAGGGTGCTCGGTGCTCGGGGCGCTGGGTGCTCAGTGCTCGGGGTCCTCGGAGCTCAGTACTCAGGGTGCTGGGTGTTCAGTGCTCGGGGTGCTCGGTGCTCAGTACTCAGGGTGCTGGGTGCTCAGTGCTCGGGGTGCTCGGTGCACAGTACGTTGGGTGCTCACTACTCAGGGTGCTGGGTGTTCAGTGCTCGGGGTGCTCGGTGCTCAGTACTCAGGGTGCTGGGTGCTCAGTGCTCGGGGTGCTCGGTGCACAGTACGTTGGGTGCTCACTACTCAGGGTGCTGGGTGCTCAGTGCTCAGGGTACTGGGTGCTCAGTACTCAGGGTGCTGGGTGCTCAGTGCTCGGGGTGCTGGGTGCTCAGTGCTCAGGGTGCTGGGTACTCAGTACTCAGGGTGCTGGGTGCTCAGTGCTCGGGGTGCTGGGTGCTCAGTGCTCAGGATGCTGGGTGCTCAGTACTCAGGGTGCTGGGTGCTCAGTACTCGGGGTGCTGGGTGCTCAGTACTCAGGGTGCTGGGTGCTCAGTGCTCAGGGTGCTCGGTGCTCGGGGCGCTGGGTGCTCAGTGCTCGGGGTCCTCGGAGCTCAGTACTCAGGGTGCTGGGTGTTCAGTGCTCGGGGTGCTCGGTGCTCAGTACTCAGGGTGCTGGGTGCTCAGTGCTCGGGGTGCGCGGTGCACAGTACGTTGGGTGCTCACTACTCAGGGTGCTGGGTGCTCAGTGCTCAGGGTACTGGGTGCTCAGTACTCAGGGTGCTGGGTGCTCAGTGCTCGGGGTGCTGGGTGCTCAGTGCTCAGGGTGCTGGGTACTCAGTACTCAGGGTGCTGGGTGCTCAGTGCTCGGGGTGCTGGGTGCTCAGTGCTCAGGATGCTGGGTGCTCAGTACTCAGGGTGCTGGGTGCTCAGTACTCGGGGTGCTGGGTGCTCAGTACTCAGGGTGCTGGGTGCTCAGTACTCAGGGTGCTGGGTGCTCAGTATTCGGGTGCTGGGTGCTCAGTGCTCAGGGTGCTGGGTGCTCAGTGTTCGGGGTGCTGGGTGCTCAGTGCTCAGTACTCAGGGTGCTGGGTGCTCAGTGCTCGGGGTGCTGGGTGCTCAGTGCTCAGTACTCAGGCTGCTGGGTGCTCAGTGCTCAGGGGCCTGTGTGCTCAGTGCTCAGGGTGCTGGGTGCTCAGTGCTCAGGGTGCTGGGTACTCAGTGCTCAGGGTGCTGGGTGCTCAGTGCTCGAGGTGCTCAGTACTCAGGGTGCTGTGTGTTCAGTGCTCAGGGTGCTGGGTGCTCAGTGCTCGGGGTGCTTTGTGCTCAGTACTCAGGTTGCTCATTGCTCAGGGTGCTGGGTGCTCAGTAGTCAGGGTGGTGGGTGCTCAGTGCTCAGGGTGCTCGGTGCTCGGGGCGCTGGGTGCTCAGTGCTCGGGGTCCTCAGAGCTCAGTACTCAGGGTGCTGGGTGTTCAGTGCTCGGGGTGCTCGGTGCTCAGTACTCAGGGTGCTGGGTGCTCAGTAGTCAGGGTGCTGGGTGCTCAGTGCTCAGGGTGCTCGGTGCTCGGGGCGCTGGGTGCTCAGTGCTCGGGGTCCTCAGAGCTCAGTACTCAGGGTGCTGGGTGTTCAGTGCTCGGGGTGCTCGGTGCTCAGTACTCAGGGTGCTGGGTGCTCAGTGCTCGGGGTGCTCGGTGCTCAGTATGTTGGGTGCTCACTACTCAGGGTGCTGGGTGCTCAGTGCTCAGGGTGCTGGGTGCTCAGTACTCAGGGTGCTGGGTGCTCAGTGCTCGGGGTGCTGGGTGCTCAGTGCTCAGGGTGCTGGGTGCTCAGTACTCAGGGTGCTGGGTGCTCAGTACTCGGGGTGCTGGGTGCTCAGTGCTCGGGGTGCTGGGTGCTTGGTACTCAGGGTGCTGGGTTCTCAGTACTCAGGGTGCTGGGTGCTCAGTACGCAGGGTGCTGGGTGCTCAGTACTCGGGTGCTGGGTGCTCAGTGCTCAGGGTGCTGGGTGCTCAGTGCTCGGGGTGCTGGGTGCTCAGTGCTCAGTACTCAGGGTGCTGGGTGCTCAGTGCTCGGGGTGCTGGGTGCTCAGTGATCAGTACTCAGGGTGCTGGGTGCTCAGTGCTCAGGGTGCTGGGTGCTCAGTGCTCAGGGTGCTGGGTGCTCAGTCCTCAGGGTGCTGGGTACTCAGTGCTCAGGGTGCTGGTTGCTCAGTACTCAGGGTGCTCAGTGCTCAGTACTAGGGGTGCTGGGTGCTCAGTGCTCAGGGTGCTCACTGCTCAGTACTCGGGGTGCTGCGTGCTCAGTGCTCAGTGCTCGGGGTGCTGGGTGCTCAGTGCTCGGGGCGCTGGGTGCTCAGTGCTCGGGGTGCTGGGTGCTCAGTACTCGGGGTGCTGGGTGCTCAGTGCTCAGGGTGCTCAGTGCTCAGTACTCAGTGCTCAGGGTGCTCAGTGCTCAGTGCTCAGGGTGCTGGGTTTTCAGTACTCAGGGTGCTGGGTGCTCAGTACTCAGGGTGCTGGGTGCTCAGTGCTCAGGGTGCTGGGTGCTCAGTGCTCGGGGCCCTGGGTGCTCAGTACTCAGGGTGCTGGTTGCTCAGTGCTCGGGGTGCTGGGTGCTCAGTGCTCAGGATGCTGGGTGCTCAGTACTCAGGGTGCTGGGTGCTCAGTACTCGGGGTGCTCTGTGCTCAGTACTCAGGGTGCTGGGTGCTCAGTACTCAGGGTGCTGGGTGCTCAGTACTCGGGTGCTGGGTGCTCAGTGCTCAGGGTGCTGGGTGCTCAGTGCTCAGTACTCAGGGTGCTGGGTGCTCAGTGCTGAGGGTTCTGGGTGCTCAGTGCCTGGGGTGCTGGGTGCTCAGTGCTCAGTAATCAGGGTCCTGGGTGCTCAGTGCTCGGTGTGCTGGGTGCTCAGTGCTCAGTACTCAGGGTGCTGGGTGCTCAGTGCTCAGGGTGCTGGGTGCTCAGTGCTCGGGGTGCTGGGTGCTCAGTACTCAGGGTGCTTAGTGCTCAGTACTCCGGGTGCTGGGTGCTCAGTTCTCGGGGTGCTCGGTGCTCAGTACTCAGTGATCAGGGTGCTCAGTGCTCATTGCTCAGGTTGCTGGGTGTTCAGTACTCAGGGTGCTCGGTGCTCAGTACGTTGGGTGCTCACTACTCTGGGTGCTGGGTGCTCAGTGATCAGGGTGCTGGGTGCTCAGTGCTCAGGGTGCTCGGTGCTCAGTGCTCAGGGTGCTGGGTGCTCAGTACTCAGGGTGCTGGTTGCTCAGTACTCAGGGTGCTCAGTGCTCAGTACTCAGGGTGCTCAGTGCTCAGTACTCAGTGTGCTCAGTGCTCATGGTGCTGGGTGCTCAGTCCTCAGGGTGCTGGGTGCTCAGTGCTCGGGGTGCTGGGTGCTCAATACTCAGGGTGCTGTTTGCTCAGTACTCAGGGTGCTGGCTGCTCAGTACTCAGGGTTCTGGGTGCTCAATACTCAGGGTGCTCAGTGCTTGGGGTGCTGGGTGCTCAGTACTCAGGGTGCTGGGTGCTCAGTTCTCGGGGTGCTCGGTGCTCAGTACTCAGTGATCAGGGTGCTCAGTGCTCAGTGCTCAGGGTGCTGGGTGCTCAGTGCTCAGGGTGCTGGGTGCTCAGTGCTCAGGGTGCTGGGTGCTCAGTACTCAGGGTGCTGGGTGCTCAGTGCTCGGGGTGCTGGGTGCTCAGTGCTCAGGGTGCTGGGTGCTCAGTACTCAGGGTGCTGGGTGCTCAGTACTCGGAGTGCTGGGTGCTCAGTACTCAGGGTGCTGGGTGCTCAGTACTCAGGATGCTGTGTGCTCAGTACTCGGGTGCTGGGTGCTCAGTGCTCAGGGTGCTCGGTGCTCGGGGCGCTGGGTGCTCAGTGCTCGGGGTCCTCGGAGCTCAGTACTCAGGGTGCTGGGTGTTCAGTGCTCGGGGTGCTCGGTGCTCAGTACTCAGGGTGCTGGGTGCTCAGTGCTCGGGGTGCTCGGTGCACAGTACGTTGGGTGCTCACTACTCAGGGTGCTGGGTGTTCAGTGCTCGGGGTGCTCGGTGCTCAGTACTCAGGGTGCTGGGTGCTCAGTGCTCGGGGTGCTCGTTGCACAGTACGTTGGGTGCTCACTACTCAGGGTGCTGGGTGCTCAGTGCTCAGGGTACTGGGTGCTCAGTACTCAGGGTGCTGGGTGTTCAGTGCTCGGGGTGCTGGGTGCTCAGTGCTCAGGGTGCTGGGTACTCAGTACTCAGGGTGCTGGGTGCTCAGTGCTCGGGGTGCTGGGTGCTCAGTGCTCAGGATGCTGGGTGCTCAGTACTCAGGGTGCTGGGTGCTCAGTACTCGGGGTGCTGGGTGCTCAGTACTCAGGGTGCTGGGTGCTCAGTGCTCAGGGTGCTCGGTGCTCGGGGCGCTGGGTGCTCAGTGCTCGGGGTCCTCGGAGCTCAGTACTCAGGGTGCTGGGTGTTCAGTGCTCGGGGTGCTCGGTGCTCAGTACTCAGGGTGCTGGGTGCTCAGTGCTCGGGGTGCTCGGTGCACAGTACGTTGGGTGCTCACTACTCAGGGTGCTGGGTGCTCAGTGCTCAGGGTACTGGGTGCTCAGTACTCAGGGTGCTGGGTGCTCAGTGCTCGGGGTGCTGGGTGCTCAGTGCTCAGGGTGCTGTGTACTCAGTACTCAGGGTGCTGGGTGCTCAGTGCTCGGGGTGCTGGGTGCTCAGTGCTCAGGATGCTGGGTGCTCAGTACTCAGGGTGCTGGGTGCTCAGTACTCGGGGTGCTGGGTGCTCAGTACTCAGGGTGCTGGGTGCTCAGTACTCAGGGTGCTGGGTGCTCAGTATTCGGGTGCTGGGTGCTCAGTGCTCAGGGTGCTGGGTGCTCAGTGTTCGGGGTGCTGGGTGCTCAGTGCTCAGTACTCAGGGTGCTGGGTGCTCAGTGCTCGGGGTGCTGGGTGCTCAGTGCTCAGTACTCAGGCTGCTGGGTGCTCAGTGCTCAGGGGCCTGTGTGCTCAGTGCTCAGGGTGCTGGGTGCTCAGTGCTCAGGGTGCTGGGTACTCAGTGCTCAGGGTGCTGGGTGCTCAGTGCTCGAGGTGCTCAGTACTCAGGGTGCTGTGTGTTCAGTTCTCAGGGTGCTGGGTGCTCAGTGCTCGGGGTGCTGGGTGCTCAGTGCTCAGGGTGCTGGGTGCTCAGTACTCAGGGTGCTGGGTGCTCAGTACTCGGAGTGCTGGGTGCTCAGTACTCAGGGTGCTGGGTGCTCAGTACTCAGGATGCTGTGTGCTCAGTACTCGGGTGCTGGGTGCTCAGTGCTCAGGGTGCTCGGTGCTCGGGGCGCTGGGTGCTCAGTGCTCGGGGTCCTCGGAGCTCAGTACTCAGGGTGCTGGGTGTTCAGTGCTCGGGGTGCTCGGTGCTCAGTACTCAGGGTGCTGGGTGCTCAGTGCTCGGGGTGCTCGGTGCACAGTACGTTGGGTGCTCACTACTCAGGGTGCTGGGTGCTCAGTGCTCAGGGTACTGGGTGCTCAGTACTCAGGGTGCTGGGTGCTCAGTGCTCGGGGTGCTGGGTGCTCAGTGCTCAGGGTGCTGGGTACTCAGTACTCAGGGTGCTGGGTGCTCAGTGCTCGGGGTGCTGGGTGCTCAGTGCTCAGGATGCTGGGTGCTCAGTACTCAGGGTGCTGGGTGCTCAGTACTCGGGGTGCTGGGTGCTCAGTACTCAGGGTGCTGGGTGCTCAGTGCTCAGGGTGCTCGGTGCTCGGGGCGCTGGGTGCTCAGTGCTCGGGGTCCTCGGAGCTCAGTACTCAGGGTGCTGGGTGTTCAGTGCTCGGGGTGCTCGGTGCTCAGTACTCAGGGTGCTGGGTGCTCAGTGCTCGGGGTGCGCGGTGCACAGTACGTTGGGTGCTCACTACTCAGGGTGCTGGGTGCTCAGTGCTCAGGGTACTGGGTGCTCAGTACTCAGGGTGCTGGGTGCTCAGTGCTCGGGGTGCTGGGTGCTCAGTGCTCAGGGTGCTGGGTACTCAGTACTCAGGGTGCTGGGTGCTCAGTGCTCGGGGTGCTGGGTGCTCAGTGCTCAGGATGCTGGGTGCTCAGTACTCAGGGTGCTGGGTGCTCAGTACTCGGGGTGCTGGGTGCTCAGTACTCAGGGTGCTGGGTGCTCAGTACTCAGGGTGCTGGGTGCTCAGTATTCGGGTGCTGGGTGCTCAGTGCTCAGGGTGCTGGGTGCTCAGTGTTCGGGGTGCTGGGTGCTCAGTGCTCAGTACTCAGGGTGCTGGGTGCTCAGTGCTCGGGGTGCTGGGTGCTCAGTGCTCAGTACTCAGGCTGCTGGGTGCTCAGTGCTCAGGGGCCTGTGTGCTCAGTGCTCAGGGTGCTGGGTGCTCAGTGCTCAGGGTGCTGGGTACTCAGTGCTCAGGGTGCTGGGTGCTCAGTGCTCGAGGTGCTCAGTACTCAGGGTGCTGTGTGTTCAGTGCTCAGGGTGCTGGGTGCTCAGTGCTCGGGGTGCTCGGTGCTCAGTGCTCAAGGTGCTTTGTGCTCAGTACTCAGGTTGCTCATTGCTCAGGGTGCTGGGTGCTCAGTAGTCAGGGTGCTGGGTGCTCAGTGCTCAGGGTGCTCGGTGCTCGGGGCGCTGGGTGCTCAGTGCTCGGGGTCCTCAGAGCTCAGTACTCAGGGTGCTGGGTGTTCAGTGCTCGGGGTGCTCGGTGCTCAGTACTCAGGGTGCTGGGTGCTCAGTGCTCGGGGTGATCGGTGCTCAGTATGTTGGGTGCTCACTACTCAGGGTGCTGGGTGCTCAGTGCTCAGGGTGCTGGGTGCTCAGTACTCAGGGTGCTGGGTGCTCAGTGCTCGGGGTGCTGGGTGCTCAGTGCTCAGGGTGCTGGGTGCTCAGTACTCAGGGTGCTGGGTGCTCAGTACTCGGGGTGCTGGGTGCTCAGTGCTCGGGGTGCTGGGTGCTTGGTACTCAGGGTGCTGGGTGCTCAGTACTCAGGGTGCTGGGTGCTCAGTACGCAGGGTGCTGGGTGCTCAGTACTCGGGTGCTGGGTGCTCAGTGCTCAGGGTGCTGGGTGCTCAGTGCTCGGGGTGCTGGGTGCTCAGTGCTCAGTACTCAGGGTGCTGGGTGCTCAGTGCTCGGGGTGCTGGGTGCTCAGTGATCAGTACTCAGGGTGCTGGGTGCTCAGTGCTCAGGGTGCTGGGTGCTCAGTGCTCAGGGTGCTGGGTGCTCAGTCCTCAGGGTGCTGGGTACTCAGTGCTCAGGGTGCTGGTTGCTCAGTACTCAGGGTGCTCAGTGCTCAGTACTAGGGGTGCTGGGTGCTCAGTGCTCAGGGTGCTCACTGCTCAGTACTCGGGGTGCTGCGTGCTCAGTGCTCAGTGCTCGGGGTGCTGGGTGCTCAGTGCTCGGGGCGCTGGGTGCTCAGTGCTCGGGGTGCTGGGTGCTCAGTACTCGGGGTGCTGGGTGCTCAGTGCTCAGGGTGCTCAGTGCTCAGTACTCAGTGCTCAGGGTGCTCAGTGCTCAGTGCTCAGGGTGCTGGGTTTTCAGTACTCAGGGTGCTGGGTGCTCAGTACTCAGGGTGCTGGGTGCTCAGTGCTCAGGGTGCTGGGTGCTCAGTGCTCGGGGCCCTGGGTGCTCAGTACTCAGGGTGCTGGTTGCTCAGTGCTCGGGGTGCTGGGTGCTCAGTGCTCAGGATGCTGGGTGCTCAGTACTCAGGGTGCTGGGTGCTCAGTACTCGGGGTGCTCTGTGCTCAGTACTCAGGGTGCTGGGTGCTCAGTACTCAGGGTGCTGGGTGCTCAGTACTCGGGTGCTGGGTGCTCAGTGCTCAGGGTGCTGGGTGCTCAGTGTTCGGGGTGCTGGGTGCTCAGTGCTCAGTACTCAGGGTGCTGGGTGCTCAGTGCTCGGGGTGCTGGGTGCTCAGTGCTCAGTACTCAGGGTGCTAGGTGCTCAGTGCTCAGGGTGCTGTGTGCTCAGTGCTCAGGGTGCTGGGTGCTCAGTGCTAAGGGTGCTGGGTACTCAGTGCTCAGGGTGCTGGGTGCTCAGTGCTCGAGGTGCTCAGTACTTAGGGTGCTGTGTGTTCAGTGCTCAGGGTGCTCTGTGCTCAGTGCTCGGGGTGCTCGGTGCTCAGTGCTCAAGGTGCTGGGTGCTCATTACTCAGGTTGCTCATTGCTCAGGGTGCTGGGTGCTCAGTAGTCAGGGTGCTGGGTGCTCAGTGCTCAGGGTGTTCGGTGCTCGGGGCGCTGGGTGCTCAGTGCTCGGGGTCCTCGGAGCTCAGTACTCAGGGTGCTGGGTGTTCAGTGCTCGGGGTGCTCGGTGCTCAGTACTCAGGGTGCTGGGTGCTCAGTGCTCGGGGTGCTCGGTGCTCAGTACGTTGGGTGCTCACTACTCAGGGTGCTGGGTGCTCAGTGCTCAGGGTGCTGGGTGCTCAGTACTCAGGGTGCTGGGTGCTCAGTGCTCGGGGTGCTGGGTGCTCAGTGCACAGGGTGCTGGGTGCTCAGTACTCAGTGTGCTGGGTGCTCAGTACTCGGGGTGCTGGGTGCTCAGTGCTCGGGGTGCTGGGTGCTCAGTACTCAGGGTGCTGGGTGCTCAGTTCTCAGGGTGCTGGGTGCTCAGTACTCAGGGTGCTGGGTGCTCAGTACTCGGGTGCTGGGTGCTCAGTGCTCAGGGTGCTGGGTGCTCAGTGCTCGGGGTGCTGGGTGCTCAGTGCTCAGTACTCAGGGTGCTGGGTGCTCAGTGCCCGGGGTGCTGGGTGCTCAGTGCTCAGTACTCAGGGTGCTGGGTGCTCAGTGCTGAGGGTTCTGGGTGCTCAGTGCTCAGGGTGCTGTGTGCTCAGTGCTCAGTACTCAGGGTGCTGGGTGCTCAGTACTCAGGGTGCTGGGTGCTCAGTACTCAGGGTGCTGGGTGCTCAGTACTCGGGTGCTGGGTGCTCAGTGCTCAGTACTCAGGGTGCTGGGTGCTCAGTGCTGAGGGTTCTGGGTGCTCAGTGCTCAGGGTGCTGTGTGCTCAGTGCTCAGTACTCAGGGTGCTGGGTGCTCAGTACTCAGGGTGCTGGGTGCTCAGTACTCAGGGTGCTGGGTGCTCAGTACTCAGGGTGCTGGGTGCTCAGTGCTGAGGGTTCTGGGTGCTCAGTGCTCGGGGTGCTGGGTGCTCAGTACTCAGGGTGCTGGGTGCTCAGTACTCAGGGTGCTGGGTGCTCAGTACTCAGGGTGCTGGGTGCTCAGTACTCGGGTGCTGGGTGCTCAGTGCTCAGGGTGCTGGGTGCTCAGTGCTCGGGGTGCTGGGTGCTCAGTGCTCAGTACTCAGGGTGCTGGGTGCTCAGTGCCCGGGGTGCTGGGTGCTCAGTGCTCAGTACTCAGGGTGCTGGGTGCTCAGTGCTGAGGGTTCTGGGTGCTCAGTGCCCGGGGTGCTGGGTGCTCAGTGCTCAGTAATCAGGGTCCTGGGTGCTCAGTGCTCGGTGTGCTGGGTGCTCAGTGCTCAGTACTCAGGGTGCTGGGTGCTCAGTGCTCAGGGTGCTGGGTGCTCAGTGCTCGGGGTGCTGGGTGCTCAGTACTCAGGGTGCTTAGTGCTCAGTACTCCGGGTGCTGGGTGCTCAGTTCTCGGGGTGCTCGGTGCTCAGTACTCAGTGATCAGGGTGCTCAGTGCTCATTGCTCAGGTTGCTGGGTGTTCAGTACTCAGGGTGCTGGGTGCTCAGTACTCAGCGTGCTGGGTGCTCAGTGCTCAGGGTGCTGGGTGCTCAGTACTCGGGGTGCTCGGTGCTCAGTGCTCAGGGTGCTGAGTGCTCAGTACTCAGGGTGCTGGGTACTCAGTGCTCGGGGTGCTCGGTGCTCAGTCCTCAGTGATCAGGGTGCTCGGTGCTCAGTACTCGGGGTGCTGGGTGCTCAGTGCTCGGGGTGCTCGGTGCTCAGTACTCAGGGTGCTGGGTGCTCAGTACTCCGCGTGCTGGGTGCTCAGTTCTCGGGGTGCTCGGTGCTCAGTACTCAGTGATCAGGGTGCTCAGTGCTCAGTGCTCAGGGTGCTGGGTGTTCAGTACTCAGGGTGCTGGGTGCTCAGTACTCAGGGTGCTGGGTGCTCAGTGCTCAGGGTGCTGGGTGCTCAGTACTCGGGGTGCTCGGTGCTCAGTGCTCAGGGTGCTGAGTGCTCAGTACTCAGGGTGCTGGGTTCTCAGTACTCAGGGTGCTGAGTGGTCTGTACTCAGGGTGCTGGGTGCTCAGTGCTCGGGGTGCTCGGTGCTCAGTGCTCGGGGTGCTGGGTGCTCAGTGCTCAGTACTCAGGGTGCTGGGTGCTCAGTGCCCGGGGTGCTGGGTGCTCAGTGCTCAGTACTCAGGGTGCTGGGTGCTCAGTGCTGAGGGTTCTGGGTGCTCAGTGCTCAGGGTGCTGTGTGCTCAGTGCTCAGTACTCAGCGTGCTGGGTGCTCAGTACTCAGGGTGCTGGGTGCTCAGTACTCAGGGTGCTGGGTGCTCAGTACTCGGGTGCTGGGTGCTCAGTGCTCAGTACTCAGGGTGCTGGGTGCTCAGTGCTGAGGGTTCTGGGTGCTCAGTGCTCAGGGTGCTGTGTGCTCAGTGCTCAGTACTCAGGGTGCTGGGTGCTCAGTACTCAGGGTGCTGGGTGCTCAGTACTCAGGGTGCTGGGTGCTCAGTACTCAGGGTGCTGGGTGCTCAGTGCTGAGGGTTCTGGGTGCTCAGTGCTCGGGGTGCTGGGTGCTCAGTACTCAGGGTGCTGGGTGCTCAGTACTCAGGGTGCTGGGTGCTCAGTACTCAGGGTGCTGGGTGCTCAGTACTCGGGTGCTGGGTGCTCAGTGCTCAGGGTGCTGGGTGCTCAGTGCTCGGGGTGCTGGGTGCTCAGTGCTCAGTACTCAGGGTGCTGGGTGCTCAGTGCCCGGGGTGCTGGGTGCTCAGTGCTCAGTACTCAGGGTGCTGGGTGCTCAGTGCTGAGGGTTCTGGGTGCTCAGTGCCCGGGGTGCTGGGTGCTCAGTGCTCAGTAATCAGGGTCCTGGGTGCTCAGTGCTCGGTGTGCTGGGTGCTCAGTGCTCAGTACTCAGGGTGCTGGGTGCTCAGTGCTCAGGGTGCTGGGTGCTCAGTGCTCGGGGTGCTGGGTGCTCAGTACTCAGGGTGCTTAGTGCTCAGTACTCCGGGTGCTGGGTGCTCAGTTCTCGGGGTGCTCGGTGCTCAGTACTCAGTGATCAGGGTGCTCAGTGCTCATTGCTCAGGTTGCTGGGTGTTCAGTACTCAGGGTGCTGGGTGCTCAGTACTCAGCGTGCTGGGTGCTCAGTGCTCAGGGTGCTGGGTGCTCAGTACTCGGGGTGCTCGGTGCTCAGTGCTCAGGGTGCTGAGTGCTCAGTACTCAGGGTGCTGGGTACTCAGTGCTCGGGGTGCTCGGTGCTCAGTCCTCAGTGATCAGGGTGCTCGGTGCTCAGTACTCGGGGTGCTGGGTGCTCAGTGCTCGGGGTCCTCGGTGCTCAGTACTCAGGGTGCTGGGTGCTCAGTACTCCGCGTGCTGGGTGCTCAGTTCTCGGGGTGCTCGGTGCTCAGTACTCAGTGATCAGGGTGCTCAGTGCTCAGTGCTCAGGGTGCTGGGTGTTCAGTACTCAGGGTGCTGGGTGCTCAGTACTCAGGGTGCTGGGTGCTCAGTGCTCAGGGTGCTGGGTGCTCAGTACTCGGGGTGCTCGGTGCTCAGTGCTCAGGGTTCTGAGTGCTCAGTACTCAGGGTGCTGGGTTCTCAGTACTCAGGGTGCTGAGTGCTCTGTACTCAGGGTGCTGGGTGCTCAGTGCTCGGGGTGCTCGGTGCTCAGTACTCAGGGTGCTCAGTACTCAGGGTGCTGGGTGCTCAGTGCTCGGGGTGCTGGGTGCTCAGTACTGAGGGTGTTGGGTGCTCAGTGCTTTGGGTTCTGGGTGCTCAGTGCTCAGGATTATCCGTGCTCAGTACTCAGGGTGCTGGGTGCTCAGTGCTCAGGGTGCTGGGTGCTCAGTCCTCAGGGTGCTCTGTGCTCAGGGTGCTGGGTGCTCAGTGTTCGCGGTGCTCGGTGCTTAGTACTCAGGGTGCTGAGTGCTCAGTACTCAGGGTGCTGGGTGCTCAGTACTCAGGGTGCTGGGTGCTCAGAGCTCAGGGTGCTGGGTGATCAGTGCTCAGGGTGCTGGGTGCTCAGTGCTCAGGGTGCTGGGTGCTCAGTGCTCGGGGTGCTGGGTGCTCAGTACTCAAGGTGCTGGGTGCTCAGTGCTCGGGGTGCTCGGTGCTCAGTACGTTCTGTGCTCACTACTCTGGGTGCTGGGTGCTCAGTGATCAGGGTGCTGGGTGCTCAGTGCTCAGGGTGCTCGGTGCTCAGTGCTCAGGGTGCTGGGTGCTCAGTACTCAGGGTGCTGGTTGCTCAGTACTCAGGGTGCTCAGTGCTCAGTGCTCAGGGTGCTGAGTGCTCAGTACTCAGGGTGCTGGGTACTCAGTGCTCGGGGTGCTCGGTGCTCAGTCCTCAGTGATCAGGGTGCTCGGTGCTCAGTACTCGGGGTGCTGGGTGCTCAGTGCTCGGGGTGCTCGGTGCTCAGTACTCAGGGTGCTGGGTGCTCAGTACTCCGCGTGCTGGGTGCTCAGTTCTCGGGGTGCTCGGTGCTCAGTACTCAGTGATCAGGGTGCTCAGTGCTCAGTGCTCAGGGTGCTGGGTGTTCAGTACTCAGGGTGCTGGGTGCTCAGTACTCAGGGTGCTGGGTGCTCAGTGCTCAGGGTGCTGGGTGCTCAGTACTCGGGGTGCTCGGTGCTCAGTGCTCAGGGTGCTGAGTGCTCAGTACTCAGGGTGCTGGGTTCTCAGTACTCAGGGTGCTGAGTGGTCTGTACTCAGGGTGCTGGGTGCTCAGTGCTCGGGGTGCTCGGTGCTCAGTGCTCGGGGTGCTGGGTGCTCAGTGCTCAGTACTCAGGGTGCTGGGTGCTCAGTGCCCGGGGTGCTGGGTGCTCAGTGCTCAGTACTCAGGGTGCTGGGTGCTCAGTGCTGAGGGTTCTGGGTGCTCAGTGCTCAGGGTGCTGTGTGCTCAGTGCTCAGTACTCAGGGTGCTGGGTGCTCAGTACTCAGGGTGCTGGGTGCTCAGTACTCAGGGTGCTGGGTGCTCAGTACTCGGGTGCTGGGTGCTCAGTGCTCAGTACTCAGGGTGCTGGGTGCTCAGTGCTGAGGGTTCTGGGTGCTCAGTGCTCAGGGTGCTGTGTGCTCAGTGCTCAGTACTCAGGGTGCTGGGTGCTCAGTACTCAGGGTGCTGGGTGCTCAGTACTCAGGGTGCTGGGTGCTCAGTACTCAGGGTGCTGGGTGCTCAGTGCTGAGGGTTCTGGGTGCTCAGTGCTCGGGGTGCTGGGTGCTCAGTACTCAGGGTGCTGGGTGCTCAGTACTCAGGGTGCTGGGTGCTCAGTACTCAGGGTGCTGGGTGCTCAGTACTCGGGTGCTGGGTGCTCAGTGCTCAGGGTGCTGGGTGCTCAGTGCTCGGGGTGCTGGGTGCTCAGTGCTCAGTACTCAGGGTGCTGGGTGCTCAGTGCCCGGGGTGCTGGGTGCTCAGTGCTCAGTACTCAGGGTACTGGGTGCTCAGTGCTGAGGGTTCTGGGTGCTCAGTGCCCGGGGTGCTGGGTGCTCAGTGCTCAGTAATCAGGGTCCTGGGTGCTCAGTGCTCGGTGTGCTGGGTGCTCAGTGCAGAGTACTCAGGGTGCTGGGTGCTCAGTGCTCAGGGTGCTGGGTGCTCAGTGCTCGGGGTGCTGGGTGCTCAGTACTCAGGGTGCTTAGTGCTCAGTACTCCGGGTGCTGGGTGCTCAGTTCTCGGGGTGCTCGGTGCTCAGTACTCAGTGATCAGGGTGCTCAGTGCTCATTGCTCAGGTTGCTGGGTGTTCAGTACTCAGGGTGCTGGGTGCTCAGTACTCAGCGTGCTGGGTGCTCAGTGCTCAGGGTGCTGGGTGCTCAGTACTCGCGGTGCTCGGTGCTCAGTGCTCAGGGTGCTGAGTGCTCAGTACTCAGGGTGCTGGGTACTCAGTGCTCGGGGTGCTCGGTGCTCAGTCCTCAGTGATCAGGGTGCTCGGTGCTCAGTACTCGGGGTGCTGGGTGCTCAGTGCTCGGGGTGCTCGGTGCTCAGTACTCAGGGTGCTGGGTGCTCAGTACTCCGCGTGCTGGGTGCTCAGTTCTCGGGGTGCTCGGTGCTCAGTACTCAGTGATCAGGGTGCTCAGTGCTCAGTGCTCAGGGTGCTGGGTGTTCAGTACTCAGGGTGCTGGGTGCTCAGTACTCAGGGTGCTGGGTGCTCAGTGCTCAGGGTGCTGGGTGCTCAGTACTCGGGGTGCTCGGTGCTCAGTGCTCAGGGTTCTGAGTGCTCAGTACTCAGGGTGCTGGGTTCTCAGTACTCAGGGTGCTGAGTGCTCTGTACTCAGGGTGCTGGGTGCTCAGTGCTCGGGGTGCTCGGTGCTCAGTACTCAGGGTGCTCAGTACTCAGGGTGCTGGGTGCTCAGTGCTCGGGGTGCTGGGTACTCAGTACTGAGGGTGTTGGGTGCTCAGTGCTTTGGGTTCTGGGTGCTCAGTGCTCAGGATTATCCGTGCTCAGTACTCAGGGTGCTGGGTGCTCAGTGCTCAGGGTGCTGGGTGCTCAGTCCTCAGGGTGCTCTGTGCTCAGGGTGCTGGGTGCTCAGTGTTCGCGGTGCTCGGTGCTTAGTACTCAGGGTGCTGAGTGCTCAGTACTCAGGGTGCTGGGTGCTCAGTACTCAGGGTGCTGGGTGCTCAGAGCTCAGGGTGCTGGGTGATCAGTGCTCAGGGTGCTGGGTGCTCAGTGCTCAGGGTGCTGGGTGCTCAGTGCTCGGGGTGCTGGGTGCTCAGTACTCAAGGTGCTGGGTGCTCAGTGCTCGGGGTGCTCGGTGCTCAGTACGTTCTGTGCTCACTACTCTGGGTGCTGGGTGCTCAGTGATCAGGGTGCTGGGTGCTCAGTGCTCAGGGTGCTCGGTGCTCAGTGCTCAGGGTGCTGGGTGCTCAGTACTCAGGGTGCTGGTTGCTCAGTACTCAGGGTGCTCAGTGCTCAGTACTCAGGGTGCTCAGTGCTCAGTACTCAGTGTGCTCAGTGCTCATGGTGCTGGGTGCTCAGTCCTCAGGGTGCTGGGTGCTCAGTGCTCGGGGTGCTGGGTGCTCAATACTCAGGGTGCTGTTTGCTCAGTACTCAGGGTGCTGGCTGCTCAGTACTCAGGGTTCTGGGTGCTCAATACTCAGGGTGCTCAGTGCTTGGGGTGCTGGGTGCTCAGTACTCAGGGTGCTGGGTGCTCAGTTCTCGGGGTGCTCGGTGCTCAGTACTCAGTGATCAGGGTGCTCAGTGCTCAGTGCTCAGGGTGCTGGGTGCTCAGTGCTCAGGGTGCTGGGTGCTCAGTGCTCAGGGTGCTGGGTGCTCAGTACTCAGGGTGCTGGGTGCTCAGTGCTCGGGGTGCTGGGTGCTCAGTGCTCAGGGTGCTGGGTGCTCAGTACTCAGGGTGCTGGGTGCTCAGTACTCGGAGTGCTGGGTGCTCAGTACTCAGGGTGCTGGGTGCTCAGTACTCAGGATGCTGTGTGCTCAGTACTCGGGTGCTGGGTGCTCAGTGCTCAGGGTGCTGGGTACTCAGTGCTCGGGGTGCTGGGTGCTCAGTGCTCAGTACTCAGGGTGCTGGGTGCTCAGTGCTCGGAGGGCTGGGTGCTCAGTGCTCAGAACTCAGGGTGCTGGGTGCTCAGTGCTCAGGGTCCTGGGTGCTCAGTGCTCAGGGTGCTGGGTGCACATTGCTCAGGGTGCTGGGTACTCAGTGCTCAGGGTGCTCGGTGCTCAGTGCTCAGGGTGCTTAGTGCTCAGGGTGCTCGGAGCTCAGTACTCAGGGTGCTGGGTGCTCAGTGCTCGGGGTGCTCGGTGCTCAGTACTCAGGGTGCTGGGTGCTCAGTGCTCAGGGTGCTGGGTGCTCAGTGCTCAGTCCTCAGGGTGCTAGGTGCTCAGTGCTCATGGTGCTGTGTGCTCAGTGCTCAGGGTGCTGGGTGCTCAGTGCTCAGGGTGCTGGGTACTCAGTGCTCAGGGTGCTGGGTGCTCAGTGCTCAGGGTGCTTGGTACTCAGTGCTCAGTGCTCAGGGTGGTGGGTGCTCAGTGCTCAGTGCTCAGGGTGCTGGGTGCTCAGTACTCAGGGTGCTGGGTGCTCAGTGCTCGGGGTGCTATGTGCTCAGTGCTCGCGGTGCTGGGTGCTCAGTGCTCGGGGTGCTCGGTGCTCAGTACTCAGGGTGCTGGGTGCTCAGTGCTCGAGGTGCTCAGTACTCAGGGTGCTGTGTGTTCAGTGCTCAGGGTGCTGGGTGCTCAGTACTCAGGGTGCTCGGTGCTTAGTACTCAGTGTCCTGGGTGCTCAGTACTCCGGGTGCTGGGGGCTCAGGGCTCAAGTTGCTGGGTGCTCAGTACTCAGGGTGCTCATTGCTCATTGTGCAGGGTGCTCAGTACTCAGGGTGCTGGGTGCTCAGTGCTCAGGGTGCTCGGTGCTCGGGGCGCTGGGTGCTCAGTGCTCGGGGTGCTCGGAGCTCAGTACTCAGGGTGCTGGGTGCTCAGTGCTCAGGGTGCTCGGTGCTCAGTACTAAGGGTGCTGGGTGCTCAGTGCTCGGGGTGCTTGGTGCTCAGTACGTTGGGTGCTCACTACTCAGGGTGCTGGGTGCTCAGTGCTCAGGGTGCTGGGTGCTCAGTGCTCAGGGTGCTGGGTGCTCAGTGCTCAGGGTGCTGGGTGCTCAGTGCTCAGGGTGCTGGGTGCTCAGTACTCAGGGTGCTGGGTGCTCAGCGCTCGGGGTGCTGGGTGCTCAGTGCTCAGGGTGCTGGGTGCTCAGTACTCAGGGTGCTGGGTACTCAGTACTCGGGGTACTGGGTGCTCAGTACTCAGGGTCCTGGGTGCTCAGTACTCAGGGTGCTGGGTGCTCAGTACTCGGGTGCTGGGTGCTCAGTGCTCAGGGTGCTGGGTGCTCAGTGCTCGGGGTGCTGGGTGCTCAGTGCTCAGTACTCAGGGTGCTGGGTGCTCAGTGCTCGGGGTGCTGGGTGCTCAGTACTCAGGGTGCTGGGTGCTCAGTACTCCGGGTGCTGGGTGCTCAGTTCTCGGGGTGCTCGGTGCTCAGTACTCAGTGATCAGGGTGCTCAGTGGTCAGTGCTCAGGGTGCTGGGTGTTCAGTACTCAGGGTGCTGCGTGCTCAGTACTCAGGGTGCTGGGTTCTTAGTGGTCAGGGTGCTGGGTGCTCAGTACTCGGGGTGCTCGGTGCTCAGGGCTCAGGGTGCTGGGTGCTCAGTACTCAGGGTGCTGGGTACTCAGTGCTCAGGGTGCTCGGTGCTCAGTACTCGGGGTGCTGGGTGCTCATTCTCGGGGTGCTGGGTGCTCAGTGTTCAGGGTGCTGGGTGCTCAGTACTCAGGGTGCTGGGTGCTCAGTGCTCAGGGTGTTGGGTGCTCAGTACTCAGGGTGCTGGGTGCTCAGTCCTCAGGGTGCTGGGTGCTCAGTACTCAGGGTGCTGGGAGCTCAGTGCTCAGGGTGATCGGTGCTCAGTACTCAGGGTGCTCAGTACTCAGGGTGCTGGGTGCTCAGTGCTCGGGGTGCTGGGTGCTCAGTACTGAGGGTGCTGGGTGCTCAGTGCTTTGGGTTCTGGGTGCTCAGTGCTCAGGGACCTGGGTGCTCAGTGCTCAGGGTGCTGGGTGCTCAGTCCCCATGGTGCTCAGTGCTCAGGGTGCTGGGTGCTCAGTGCTCGGGGTGCTCGGTGCTCAGTACTCAGGGTGCTGAGTGCTCAGTACTCAGGGTGCTGGGTGCTCAGTAGTCAGGGTGCTGGGTGCTCAGTGCTCAGGGTGCTGGGTGATCAGTGCTCAGGGTGCTGGGTGCTCAGTGCTCAGGGTGCTGGGTGCTCAGTGCTCGGGGTGCTGGGTGCTCAGTCCTCAGGGTGCTGGGTGCTCAGTGCTCGGGGTGCTCGGTGCTCAGTACGTTGGGTGCTCACTACTCAGGGTGTTGGGTGCTCAGTGCTCAGGGTGCTGGGTGCTCAGTGCTCAGGGTGCTCGGTGCTCAGTGCTCAGGGTGCTGGGTGCTCAGTACTCAGGGTGCTGGTTGCTCAGTACTCAGGGTGCTCAGTGCTCAGTACTCAGGGTACTCAGTGCTCCGTAATCAGGGTGCTCAGTGCTCAGGGTGCTGGGTGCTCAGTCCTCAGGGTGCTGGGTGCTCAGTGCTCAGGGTGCTCGGTGCTCAGTGCTCAGGGTGCTGGGTGCTCAATACTCAGGGTGCTGGGTGCTCAGTGCTCGGGGTGCTCCGTGCTCAGTACTCAGGGTGCTGGGTGCTCAGTACTCAGGGTGCTGGCTGCTCAGTACTCAGGGTGCTGGGTGCTCAATACTCAGGGTGCTCAGTGCTTGGGGTGCTGGGTGCTCAGTACTCAGGGTGCTCAGTGCTTGGGGTGTTGGGTGCTCAGTACTCAGTGTGCTGGGTGCTCAGTACTCAGGGTGCTGGGTGCTCAGTACTCAGGGTGCTGGCTGCTCAGTACTCAGGGTGCTGGGTGCTCAATACTCAGGGTGCTCAGTGCTTGGGGTGCTGGGTGCTCAGTCCTCAGGGTGCTCTGTGCTCAGGGTGCTGGGTGCTCAGTGCTCGCGGTGCTCGGTGCTTAGTACTCAGGGTGCTGAGTGCTCAGTACTCAGGGTGCTGGGTGCTCAGTACTCAGGGTGCTGGGTGCTCAGAGCTCAGGGTGCTGGGTGATCAGTGCTCAGGGTGCTGGGTGCTCAGTGCTCAGGGTGCTGGGTGCTCAGTGCTCGGGGTGCTGGGTGCTCAGTACTCAAGGTGCTGGGTGCTCAGTGCTCGGGGTGCTCGGTGCTCAGTACGTTGGGTGCTCACTACTCTGGGTGCTGGGTGCTCAGTGATCAGGGTGCTGGGTGCTCAGTGCTCAGGGTGCTCGGTGCTCAGTGCTCAGGGTGCTGGGTGCTCAGTACTCAGTGTGCTGGTTGCTCAGTACTCAGGGTGCTCAGTGCTCAGTACTCAGGGTGCTCAGTGCTCAGTACTCAGTGTGCTCAGTGCTCATGGTGCTGGGTGCTCAGTCCTCAGGGTGCTGGGTGCTCAGTGTTCGGGGTGCTGGGTGCTCAGTACTCAGGGTGCTGTTTGCTCAGTACTCAGGGTGCTGGCTGCTCCGTACTCAGGGTGCTGGGTGCTCAATACTCAGGGTGCTCAGTGCTTGGGGTGCTGGGTGCTCAGTACTCAGGCTGCTCAGTGCTTGGGGTGTTGGGTGCTCAGTACTCAGGGTTCTGGGTGCTCAATACTCAGGGTGCTCAGTGCTTGGGGTGCTGGGTGCTCAGTACTCAGGGTGCTGGGTGCTCAGTTCTCGGGGTGCTCGGTGCTCAGTACTCAGTGATCAGGGTGCTCAGTGCTCAGTGCTCAGGGTGCTGGGTGCTCAGTGCTCAGGGTGCAGGGTGCTCAGTGCTCAGGGTGCTGGGTGCTCAGTACTCAGGGTGCTGGGTGCTCAGTGCTCGGGGTGCTGGGTGCTCAGTGCTCAGGGTGCTGGGTGCTCAGTACTCAGGGTGCTTCGTGCTCAGTACTCGGAGTGCTGGGTGCTCAGTTCTCAGGGTGCTGGGTGCTCAGTACTCAGGATGCTGTGTGCTCAGTACTCGGGTGCTGGGTGCTCAGTGCTCAGGGTGCTGGGTACTCAGTGCACGGGGTGCTGGGTGCTCAGTGCTCAGTACTCAGTGTGCTGGGTGCTCAGTGCTCGGAGGGCTGGGTGCTCAGTGCTCAGTACTCAAGGTGCTGGGTGCTCAGTGCTCAGGGTCCTGGGTGCTCAGTGCTCAGGGTGATGGGTGCTCAGTGCTCAGGGTGCTGGGTACTCAGTGCTCAGGGTGCTGGGTGCTCAGTACTCAGCGTGCTCAGTGCTCAGTACTCGGGGTGCTGGGTGCTCAGTGCTCGGGGTGCTGGGTGCTCAGTGCTCAGTACTCAGGGTGCTGGGTGCTCAGTGCTCAGGGTGCTGGGTGCTCAGTGCTCAGGGTGCTGGGTGCACATTGCTCAGGGTGCTGGGTACTCAGTGTTCAGGGTGCTCGGTGCTCAGTGCTCAGGGTGCTCAGTGCTCAGGGTGCTCGGAGCTCAGTACTCAGGGTGCTGGGTGCTCAGTGCTCGGGGTGCTCGGTGCTCAGTACTCAGGGTGCTGGGTGCTCAGTGCTCAGGGTGCTGGGTGCTCAGTGCTCAGTCCTCAGGGTGCTAGGTGCTCAGTGCTCAGGGTGCTGTGTGCTCAGTGCTCAGGGTGCTGGGTGCTCAGTGCTCAGGGTGCTGGGTACTCAGTGCTCAGGGTGCTGGGTGCTCAGTGCTCAGGGTGCTTGGTACTCAGTGCTCAGTGCTCAGGGTGGTGGGTGCTCAGTGCTCAGTGCTCAGGGTGCTGGGTGCTCAGTACTCAGGGTGCTGGGTGCTCAGTGCTCGGTGTACTATGTGCTCAGTGCTCGCGGTGCTGGGTGCTCAGTGCTCGGGGTGCTCGGTGCTCAATACTCAGGGTGCTGGGTGCTCAGTGCTCGAGGTGCTCAGTACTCAGGGTGCTGTGTGTTCAGTGCTCAGGGTGCTGGGTGCTCAGTACTCAGGGTGCTCGGTGCTTAGTACTCAGTGTCCTGGGTGCTCAGTACTCCGGGTGCTGGGTGCTCAGTGCTCAAGGTGCTGGGTGCTCAGTACTCAGGGTGCTCATTGCTCATTGTGCAGGGTGCTCAGTACTCAGGGTGCTGGGTGCTCAGTGCTCAGGGTGCTCGGTGCTCAGTACTAAGGGTGCTGGGTGCTCAGTGCTCGGGGTGCTTGGTGCTCAGTACGTTGGGTGCTCACTACTCAGGGTGCTGGGTGCTCAGTGCTCAGGGTGCTGGGTGCTCAGTGCTCAGGGTGCTGGGTGCTCAGTGCTCAGGGTGCTGGGTGCTCAGTGCTCAGGGTGCTGGGTGCTCAGTACTCAGGGTGCTGGGTGCTCAGCGCTCGGGGTGCTGGGTGCTCAGTGCTCAGGGTGCTGGGTGCTCAGTACTCAGGGTGCTGGGTGCTCAGTACTCGGGGTGCTGGGTGCTCAGTACTCAGGGTGCTGGGTGCTCAGTACTCAGGGTGCTGGGTGCTCAGTACTCGGGTGCTGGGTGCTCAGTGCTCAGGGTGCTGGGTGCTCAGTGCTCGGGGTGCTGGGTGCTCAGTGCTCAGTACTCAGGGTGCTGGGTGCTCAGTGCTCGGGGTGCTGGGTGCTCAGTACTCAGGGTGCTGGGTGCTCAGTACTCCGGGTGCTGGGTGCTCAGTTCTCGGGGTGCTCGGTGCTCAGTACTCAGTGATCAGGGTGCTCAGTGGTCAGTGCTCAGGGTGCTGGGTGTTCAGTACTCAGGGTGCTGCGTGCTCAGTACTCAGGGTGCTGGGTTCTTAGTGGTCAGGGTGCTGGGTGCTCAGTACTCGGGGTGCTCGGTGCTCAGTGCTCAGGGTGCTGGGTGCTCAGTACTCAGGGTGCTGGGTACTCAGTGCTCAGGGTGCTCGGTGCTCAGTACTCGGGGTGCTGGGTGCTCATTCTCGGGGTGCTGGGTGCTCAGTGTTCAGGGTGCTGGGTGCTCAGTACTCAGGGTGCTGGGTGCTCAGTGCTCAGGGTGTTGGGTGCTCAGTACTCAGGGTGCTGGGTGCTCAGTCCTTAGGGTGCTGGGTGCTCAGTACTCAGGGTGCTGGGAGCTCAGTGCTCACGGTGATCGGTGCTCAGTACTCAGGGTGCTCAGTACTCAGGGTGCTGGGTGCTCAGTGCTCGGGGTGCTGGGTGCTCAGTACTGAGGGTGCTGGGTGCTCAGTGCTTTGGGTTCTGGGTGCTCAGTGCTCAGGGACCTGGGTGCTCAGTGCTCAGGGTGCTGGGTGCTCAGTCCCCAGGGTGCTCAGTGCTCAGGGTGCTGGGTGCTCAGTGCTCAGGGTGCTTGGTACTCAGTGCTCAGTGCTCAGGGTGGTGGGTGCTCAGTGCTCAGTGCTCAGGGTGCTGGGTGCTCAGTACTCAGGGTGCTGGGTGCTCAGTGCTCGGTGTGCTATGTGCTCAGTGCTCGCGGTGCTGGGTGCTCAGTGCTCGGGGTGCTCGGTGCTCAGTACTCAGGGTGCTGGGTGCTCAGTGCTCGAGGTGCTCAGTACTCAGGGTGCTGTGTGTTCAGTGCTCAGGGTGCTTGGTGCTCAGTACTCAGGGTGCTCTGTGCTTAGTACTCAGTGTCCTGGGTGCTCAGTACTCCGGGTGCTGGGTGCTCAGTGCTCAAGGTGCTGGGTGCTCAGTACTCAGGGTGCTCATTGCTCATTGTGCAGGGTGCTCAGTACTCAGGGTGCTGGGTGTTCAGTACTCAGGGTGCTGCGTGCTCAGTACTCAGGGTGCTGGGTTCTTAGTGGTCAGGGTGCTGGGTGCTCAGTACTCGGGGTGCTCGGTGCTCAGTGCTCAGGGTGCTGGGTGCTCAGTACTCAAGGGTGCTGGGTACTCAGTGCTCAGGGTGCTCGGTGCTCAGTACTCGGGGTGCTGGGTGCTCATTCTCGGGGTGCTGGGTGCTCAGTGTTCAGGGTGCTGGGTGCTCAGTACTCAGGGTGCTGGGTGCTCAGTGCTCAGGGTGTTGGGTGCTCAGTACTCAGGGTGCTGGGTGCTCAGTCCTTAGGGTGCTGGGTGCTCAGTACTCAGGGTGCTGGGAGCTCAGTGCTCAGGGTGATCGGTGCTCAGTACTCAGGGTGCTCAGTACTCAGGGTGCTGGGTGCTCAGTGCTCGGGTTGCTGGGTGCTCAGTACTGAGGGTGCTGGGTGCTCAGTGCTTTGGGTTCTGGGTGCTCAGTGCTCAGGGACCTGGGTGCTCAGTTCTCAGGGTGCTGGGTGCTCAGTCCCCAGGGTGCTCAGTGCTCAGGGTGCTGGGTGCTCAGTGCTCGGGGTGCTCGGTGCTCAGTACTCAGGGTGCTGAGTGCTCAGTACTCAGGGTGCTGGGTGCTCAGTAGTCAGGGTGCTGGGTGCTCAGTCCTCAGGGTGCTGGGTGATCAGTGCTCAGGCTGCTGCGTGCTCAGTGCTCAGGGTGCTGGGTGCTCAGTGCTCGGGGTGCTGGGTGCTCACTACTCAGGGTGCTGGGTGCTCAGTGCTCGGGGTGCTCGGTGCTCAGTACGTTGGGTGCTCACTACTCAGGGTGTTGGGTGCTCAGTGCTCAGGGTGCTGGGTGCTCAGTTCTCGGGGTGCTCGGTGCTCAGTACTCAGTGATCAGGGTGCTCAGTGGTCAGTGCTCAGGGTGCTGGGTGTTCAGTACTCAGGGTGCTGCGTGCTCAGTACTCAGGGTGCTGGGTTCTTAGTGGTCAGGGTGCTGGGTGCTCAGTACTCGGGGTGCTCGGTGCTCAGTGCTCAGGGTGCTGGGTGCTCAGTACTCAGGGTGCTGGGTGCTCAGTACTCAGGGTGCTGGGTACTCAGTGCTCAGGGTGCTCGGTGCTCAGTACTCGGGGTGCTGGGTGCTCATTCTCGGGGTGCTGGGTGCTCAGGGTTCAGGGTGATGGGTGCTCAGTACTCAGGGTGCTGGGTGCTCAGTGCTCAGGGTGTTGGGTGCTCAGTACTCAGGGTGCTGGGTGCTCAGTCCTCAGGGTGCTGGGTGCTCAGTACTCAGGGTGCTGGGAGCTCAGTGCTCAGGGTGATCGGTGCTCAGTACTCAGGGTGCTCAGTACTCAGGATGCTGGGTGCTCAGTGCTCGGGGTGCTGGGTGCTCAGTACTGAGGGTGCTGGGTGCTCAGTGCTTTGGGTTCTGGGTGCTCAGTGCTCAGGGACCTGGGTGCTCAGTGCTCAGGGTGCTGGGTGCTCAGTCCCCAGGGTGCTCAGTGCTCAGGGTGCTGGGTGCTCAGTGCTCGGGGTGCTCGGTGCTCAGTACTCAGGGTGCTGAGTGCTCAGTACTCAGGGTGCTGGGTGCTCAGTAGTCAGGGTGCTGGGTGCTCAGTGCTCAGGGTGCTGGGTGATCAGAGCTCAGGGTGCTGGGTGCTCAGTGCTCAGGGTGCTGGGTGCTCAGTGCTCGGGGTGCTGGGTGCTCAGTACTCAGGGTGCTGGGTGCTCAGTACTCAGGGTGCTGGCTGCTCAGTACTCAGGGTGCTGGGTGCTCAATACTCAGGGTGCTCAGTGCTTGGGGTGCTGGGTGCTCAGTACTCAGGGTGCTCAGTGCTTGGGGTTTTTTGTTTGCTCAGTACTCAGTGTGTTGGGTGCTCAGTGATCAGGGTGCTGGGTGCTCAGTACTCGTGGTGCTCAGTGCTCAGTACTCAGGGTGCTGGGTGCTCAGTGCTCGGGGTGCTGGGTGCTCAGTGCTCGCGGTGCTGGGTGCTCAGTGCTCGGGCTGCTCGGTTCTCAGTACTCAGGGTGCTGGGTGCTCAGTGCTCGAGGTGCTCAGTACTCAGGGTGCTGTGTGTTCAGTGCTCAGGGTGCTGGGTGCTCAGTACTCAGGGTGCTCGGTGCTTAGTACTCAGGGTGCTGGGTGCTCAGTACTCCGGGTGCTGGGTGCTCAGTGCTCGGGGTGCTCAGTGCTCAGTGCTCAAGGTGCTGGGTGCTCAGTACTCAGGGTGCTCGGTGCTCAGTGCTCAGGGTGCTCAGTGCTCGGGGTGCTCGGAGCTCAGTACTCAGGGTGCTGGGTGCTCAGTGCTCGGGGTGCTCGGTGATCTGTACTCAGGGTACTGGGTGCTCAGTGCTCGAGGTGCTCAGTACTCAGGGTGCTGTGTGTTCAGTGCTCAGGGTGCTGGGTGCTCAGTACTCAGGGTGCTCATTGCTCTGGGTGCTGGGTGCTCAGTACTCAGGGTTCTGGGTGCTCAGTGCTCAGGGTGCTCGGTGCTCAGTGCTCAGGGTGCTCAGTGCTCGGGGTGCTCGGAGCTCAGTACTCAGGGTGCTGGGTGCTCAGTGCTCGGGGTGCTGGGTGCTCAGTGCTCAGTACTCAGGGTGCTCAGTGCTCAGTGCTCAGGGTGCTCAGTGTTCGGGGTGCTCGGTGCTCAGTACTCAGGGTGCTGGGTGCTCAGTGCTCGGGGTGCTGGGTGCTCAGTGCTCAGTACTCAGGGTGCTGGGTGCTCAGTGCTCAGGGTGCTGTGTGCTCAGTGCTCAGGGTGCTGGGTGCTCAGTGCTCAGGGTGCTGGGTACTCAGTGCTCAGGGTGCTGGGTGCTCAGTACTCAGGGTGCTGGGTACTCAGTACTCAGGGTGCTGGGTGCTCAGTGCTCGGGGTGCTATGTGCTCAGTGCTCGCGGTGCTGGGTGATCAGTGCTCAGGGTGCTCGGTGCTCAGTACTCAGGGTGCTGGGTGCTCAGTGCTCGAGGTGCTCAGTACTCAGGGTGCTGTGTGTTCAGTGCTCAGGGTGCTGGGTGCTCAGTACTCAGGGTGCTCGGTGCTTAGTACTCAGGGTGCTGGGTGCTCAGTACTCCGGGTGCTGAGTGCTCAGTGCTCAAGGTGCTGGGTGCTCAGTACTCAGGGTGCTCATTGCTCATTGTTCAGGGTGCTCAGTACTCAGGGTGCTGGGTGCTCAGTGCTCAGGGTGCTCGGTGCTCGGGGCGCTGGGTGCTCAGTGCTCGGGGTGCTCGGAGCTCAGTACTCAGGGTGCTGGGTGCTCAGTGTTCAGGGTGCTCGGTGCTCAGTACTCAGGGTGCTGGGTGCTCAGTGCTCGGGGTGCTCGGTGCTCAGTACGTTGGGTGCTCACTACTCAGGGTGCTGGGTGCTCAGTGCTCAGGGTGCTGGGTGCTCAGTGCTCAGCGTGCTGGGTGCTCAGTGGTCAGGGTGCTGGGTGCTCAGTACTCAGGGTGCTGGGTGCTCAGTGCTCGGGGTGCTGGGTGCTCAGTGCTCAGGGTGCTGGGTGCTCAGTACTCAGGGTGCTGGGTGCTCAGTACTCGGGGTGCTGGGTGCTCAGTACTCGGGGTGCTGGGTGCTCAGTACTCAGGGTGCTGGGTGCTCAGTACTCGGGTGCTGGGTGCTCAGTGCTCAGGGTGCTGGGTGCTCAGTGCTCGGGGTGCTGGGTGCTCAGTGCTCAGTACTCAGGGTGCTGGGTGCTCAGTGCTCGGGGTGCTGGGTGCTCAGTGATCAGTACTCAGGGTGCTGGATGCTCAGTGCTCAGGGTGCTGGGTGCTCAGTGCTCAGGGTGCTCACTTCTCAGTACTCGGGGTGCTGGGTGATCAGTGCTCAGCGCTCGGGGTGCTGGGTGCTCAGTGCTCGGGGCGCTGGGTGCTCAGTGCTCGGGGTGCTGGGTGCTCAGTACTCGGGGTGCTGGGTGCTCAGTGCTCAGGGTGCTCAGTGCTCAGTACTCAGTGCTCAGGGTGCTCAGTGCTCAGTGCTCAGGGTGCTGGGTGTTCAGTACTCAGGGTGCTGTGTGCTCAGTACTCAGGGTGCTGGGTGCTCAGTGCTCAGGGTGCTGGGTGCTCAGTGCTCGGGGCGCTGGGTGCTCAGTACTCAGGGTGCTGGGTGCTCAGTGCTTGGGGTGCTGGGTGCTCAGTGCTCAGGGTGCTGGGTGCTCAGTAGTCAGGGTGCTGGGTGCTCAGTGCTCAGGGTGCTCGGTGCTCGGAGCGCTGGGTGCTCAGTGCTCGGGGTGCTGGGTGCTCAGTGCTCGGGGTTCTCGGTGCTCAGTACGTTGGGTGCTCACTACTCAGGGTGCTGTGTGCTCAGTGCTCGGGGTGCTCGGTGCTCAGTACTCAGGGTGCTGGGTGCTCAGTGCTCGGGGTGCTCGGTGCTCAGTACGTTGGGTGCTCACTACTCAGGGTGCTGTGTGCTCAGTGTTCAGGGTGCTGGGTGCTCAGTGCTCAGGGTGCTGGGTGCTCAGTGCTCAGGGTGCTGGGTGCTCAGTACTCAGGGTGCTGGGTGCTCAGTGCTCAGGGTGTTGGGTGCTCAGTGCTCAGGGTGCTGGGTGCTCAGTGTTCAGGGTGCTGGGTGCTCAGTACTTGGGGTGCCTGGTGCTCAGTGCTCGGGGTGCTGGGTGCTCAGTACTCAGGGTGCTGGGTGCTCAGTACTCAGGGTGCTGGGTGCTCAGTACTCAGGGTGCTGGGTGCTCAGTACTCGGGTGCTGGGTGCTCAGTGCTCAGGGTGCTGGGTGCTCAGTGCTCAGGGTGCTGGGTGCTCAGTGCTCGGGGTGCTGGGTGCTCGGTGCTCAGTACTCAGTGATCAGGGTGCTCAGTGGTCAGTGCTCAGGGTGCTGGGTGTTCAGTACTCAGGGTGCTGCCTGCTCAGTACTCAGGGTGCTGGGTGCTCAGTGCTCAGGGTGCTGGGTGCTCAGTACTCGGGGTGCTCGGTGCTCAGTGCTCAGGGTGCTGGGTGCTCAGTACTCAGGGTGCTGGGTACTCAGTGCTCAGGGTGCTCGGTGCTCAGTACTCGGGGTGCTGGGTGCTCAATCTCGGGGTGCTGGGTGCTCAGTGTTCAGGGTGCTGGGTTCTCAGTACTCAGGGTGCTGGGTGCTCAGTGCTCAGGGTGCTGGGTGCTCAGTACTCAGGGTGCTGGGTGCTCAGTCCTCAGGTTGCTGGGTGCTCAGTACTCAGGGTGCTGGGAGCTCAGTGCTCAGTGTGATCGGTGCTCAGTACTCAGGGTGCTCAGTACTCAGGGTGCTGGGTGCTCAGTGCTCGGGGTGCTGGGTGCTCAGTACTGAGGGTGCTGGGTGCTCAGTGCTTTGGGTTCTGGGTGCTCAGTGCTCAGGGAGCTGGGTGCTCAGTACTCAGGGTGCTGAGTGCTCAGTACTCAGGGTGCTGGGTGCTCAGTACTCAGGGTGCTGGGTGCTCAGTGCTCGGGGTGCTCGGTGCTCAGTACTCAGGGTGCTGAGTGCTCAGTACTCAGGGTGCTGGGTGCTCAGTACTCAGGGTGCTGGGTGCTCACTGCTCAGGGTGCTGGGTGATCAGTGCTCAGGGTGCTGGGTGCTCAGTGCTCAGGGTGCTGGGTGCTCAGTGCTCGGGGTGCTGGGTGCTCAGTACTCAGGGTGCTGGGTGCTCAGTGCTCGGGGTGCTCGGTGCTCAGTACGTTGGGTGCTCACTACTCAGGGTGTTGGGTGCTCAGTGCTCAGGGTGCTGGGTGCTCAGTGCTCAGGGTGCTCGGTGCTCAGTGCTCAGGGTGCTGGGTGCTCAGTACTCAGGGTGCTGGTTGCTCAGTACTCAGGGTGCTCAGTGCTCAGTACTCAGGGTGCTCAGTGCTCAGTACTCAGGGTGCTCAGTGCTCAGGGTGCTGGGTGCTCAGTCCTCAGGGTGCTGGGTGCTCAATACTCAGGGTGCTGGGTGCTCAGTGCTCGGGGTGCTGGGTGCTCAGTACTCAGGGTGCTGGGTGCTCAGTACTCAGGGTGCTGGCTGCTCCGTACTCAGGGTGCTGGGTGCTCAATACTCAGGGTGCTCAGTGCTTGGGGTGCTGGGTGCTCAGTACTCAGGCTGCTCAGTGCTTGGGGTGTTGGGTGCTCAGTACTCAGTGTGTTGGGTGCTCAGTGATCAGGGTGCTGGGTGCTCAGTACTCGTGGTGCTCAGTGCTCAGTACTCAGGGTGCTGGGTGCTCAGTGCTCGGGGTGCTGGGTGCTCAGTGCTCGCGGTGCTGGGTGCTCAGTGCTCGGGGTGCTCGGTTCTCAGTACTAACGGTGCTGGGTGCTCAGTGCTCGAGGTGCTCAGTACTCAGGGTGCTGTGTGTTCAGTGCTCAGGGTGCTGGGTGCTCAGTACTCAGGGTGCTCGGTGCTTAGTACTCAGGGTGCTGGGTGCTCAGTACTCCGGGTGCTGGGTGCTCAGTGCTCGGGGTGCTCGGTGCTCAGTGCTCAAGGTGCTGGGTGCTCAGTACTCAGGGTGCTCGGTGCTCAGTGCTCAGGGTGCTCAGTGCTCGGGGTGCTCGGAGCTCAGTACTCAGGGTGCTGGGTGCTCAGTGCTCGGGGTGCTCGGTGCTCAGTACTCAGGGTGCTGGGTGCTCAGTGCTCGGGGTGCTGGGTGCTCAGTGCTCAGTACTCAGTGTGCTGGGTGCTCAGTGCTCAGGGTGCTGTGTGCTCAGTGCTCAGGGTGCTGGGTGCTCTGTGCTCAGGGTGCTGGGTACTCAGTGCTCAGGGTGCTGGGTGCTCAGTAATCATTGTGCTGGGTGCTCAGTACTCAGGGTGCTGGGTGCTCAGTGCTCGGGGTGCAATGTGCTCAGTGCTCGCGGCGCTGGGTGCTCAGTGCTCGGGGTGCTCGGTGCTCAGTACTCAGGGTACTGGGTGCTCAGTGCTCGAGGTGCTCAGTACTCAGGGTGCTGTGTGTTTAGTGCTGAGGGTGCTGGGTGCTCAGTACTCAGGGTGCTCATTGCTCAGGGTGCTGGGTGCTCAGTACTCAGGGTTCTGGGTGCTCAGTGCTCAGGGTGCTCGGTGCTCAGTGCTCAGGGTGCTCAGTGCTCGGGGTGCTCGGAGCTCAGTACTCAGGGTGCTGGGTGCTCAGTGCTCGGGGTGCTGGGTTCTCAGTGCTCAGTACTCAGGGTGCTCGGTGCTCAGTGCTCAGGGTGCTCAGTGCTCGGGGTGCTCGGTGCTCAGTACTCAGGGTGCTGGGTGCTCAGTGCTCGGGTTGCTGGGTGCTCAGTGCTCAGTACTCAGGGTGCTGGGTGCTCAGTGCTCAGGGTGCTGTGTGCTCAGTGCTCAGGGTGCTGGGTGCTCAGTGCTCAGGGTGCTGGGTACTCAGTGCTCAGGGTGCTGGGTGCTCAGTACTCAGGGTGCTGGGTGCTCAGTACTCAGGGTGCTCAGTGCTTGGGGTGCTGGGTGCTCAGTACTCAGGGTGCTCAGTGCTTGGGGTGTTGGGTGCTCAGTACTCAGTGTGTTGGGTGCTCAGTGATCAGGGTGCTGGGTGCTCAGTACTCGTGGTGCTCAGTGCTCAGTACTCAGGGTGCTGGGTGCTCAGTGCTCGGGGTGCTGGGTGCTCAGTGCTCGCGGTGCTGGGTGCTCAGTGCTCGGGGTGCTCGGTTCTCAGTACTAACGGTGCTGGGTGCTCAGTGCTCGAGGTGCTCAGTACTCAGGGTGCTGTGTGTTCAGTGCTCAGGGTGCTGGGTGCTCAGTACTCAGGGTGCTCGGTGCTTAGTACTCAGGGTGCTGGGTGCTCAGTACTCAGGGTGCTGTGTGTTCAGTGCTCAGGGTGCTGGGTGCTCAGTACTCAGGGTGCTCGGTGCTCAGTGCTCAGGGTGCTGGGTGCTCAGTACTCAGGGTGCTGGGTGCTCAGTGCTCGGGGTGCTGGGTGCTCAGTGCTCAGGGTGCTGGGTGCTCAGTACTCAGGGTGCTGGGTGCTCAGTACTCGGGGTGCTGGGTGCTCAGTACTCAGGGTGCTGCGTGCTCAGTACTCAGGGTGCTGGGTGCTCAGTGCTCGGGGTGCTGGGTGCTCAGTGCTCAGGGTGCTGGGTGCTCAGTACTCAGGGTGCTGGGTGCTCAGTACTCGGGGTGCTGGGTGCTCAGTACTCAGGGTGCTGGGTGCTCAGTACTCCGGGTGCTGAGTGCTCAGTGCTCAAGGTGCTGGGTGCTCAGTACTCAGGGTGCTCATTGCTCATTGTTCAGGGTGCTCAGTACTCAGGGTGCTGGGTGCTCAGTGCTCAGGGTGCTCGGTGCTCGGGGCGCTGGGTGCTCAGTGCTCGGGGTGCTCGGAGCTCAGTACTCAGGGTGCTGGGTGCTCAGTGCTCAGGGTGCTCGGTGCTCAGTACTCAGGGTGCTGGGTGCTCAGTGCTCGGGGTGCTCGGTGCTCAGTACATTGGGTGCTCACTACTCAGGGTGCTGGGTGCTCAGTGCTCAGGGTGCTGGGTGCTCAGTGCTCAGGGTGCTGGGTGCTCAGTGCTCAGGGTGCTGGGTGCTCAGTGCTCAGGGTGCTGGGTGCTCAGTGCTCGGGGTGCTGGGTGCTCTGTGCTCAGGGTGCTGGGTGCTCAGTACTCAGGGTGCTGGGTGCTCAGTACTCGGGGTGCTGGGTGCTCAGTACTCAGGGTGCTGGGTGCTCAGTACTCAGGGTGCTGGGTGCTCAGTACTCGGGTGCTGGGTGCTCAGTGCTCAGGGTGCTGGGTGCTCAGTGCTCGGGGTGCTGGGTGCTCAGTGCTCAGTACTCAGGGTGCTGGGTGCTCAGTGCTCGGGGTGCTGGGTGCTCAGTGATCAGTACTCAGGGTGCTGGGTGCTCAGTACTCAGGGTGCTGGGTGCTCAGTGCTCAGGGTGCTGGGTACTCAGTGCTCAATGTGCTGGGTGCTCAGTACTCAGGGTGCTCAGTGCTCAGTACTCGGGGTGCTGGGTGCTCAGTGCTCAGGGTGCTCAGTGCTCAGTACTTGGGGTGCTGGGTGCTCAGTGCTCAGCGCTCGGGGTGCTGGGTGCTCAGTGCTCGGGGCGCTGGGTGCTCTGTGCTCGGGGTGCTGTGTGCTCAATACTCGGGGTGCTGGGTGCTCAGTGCTCAAGGTGCTCAGTGCTCAGTACTCAGTGCTCAGGGTGCTCAGTGCTCAGTGCTCAGGGTGCTGGGTGTTCAGTACTCAGGGTGCTGGGTGCTCAGTACTCAGGGTGCTGGGTGCTCAGTGCTCAGGGTGCTGGGTGCTCAGTGCTCGGGGCGCTGGGTGCTCAGTACTCAGGGTGCTGGGTGCTCAGTACTTGGGGTGCTGGGTGCTTAGTGCTCAGGGTGCTGGGTGCTCAGTAGTCAGGGTGCTGGGTGCTCAGTGCTCAGGGTGCTCGGTGCTCGGGGCGCTGGGTGCTCAGTGCTCGGGGTGCTGGGTGCTCAGTGCTCGGGGTTCTCGGTGCTCAGTACGTTGGGTGCTCACTACTCAGGGTGCTGTGTGCTCAGAGCTCGGGGTGCTCGGTGCTCAGTTCTCAGGGTGCTGGGTGCTCAGTGCTCGGGGTGCTCGGTGCTCAGTACGTTGGGTGCTCACTACTCAGGGTGCTGTGTGCTCAGTGCTCAGGGTGCTGGGTGCTCAGTGCTCAGGGTGCTGGGTGCTCAGTGCTCAGGGTGCTGGGTGCTCAGTACTCAGGGTGCTGGGTGCTCAGTGCTCAGGGTGCTGGGTGCTCAGTGCTCAGGGTGCTGGGTGCTCAGTGCTCAGGGTGCTGGGTGCTCAGTACTTGGGGTGCTGGGTGCTCAGTGCTCAGGGTGCTGGGTACTCAGTACTCAGGGTGCTGGGTGCTCAGTACTCAGGGTGCTGGGTGCTCAGTACTCAGGGTGCTGGGTGCTCAGTACTCAGGGTGCTGGGTGCTCAGTGCTCGGGGTGCTCGGTGCTCAGTACGTTGGGTGCTCACTACTCAGGGTGCTGGGTGCTCAGTGCTCAGGGTGCTGGGTGCTCAGTGCTCAGGGTGCTGGGTGCTCAGTGCTCAGGGTGCTGAGTGCTCAGTGCTCAAGGTGCTGGGTGCTCAGTACTCAGGGTGCTCATTGCTCATTGTTCAGGGTGCTCAGTACTCAGGGTGCTGGGTGCTCAGTGCTCAGGGTGCTCGGTGCTCGGGGCGCTGGGTGCTCAGTGCTCGGGGTGCTCGGAGCTCAGTACACAGGGTGCTGGGTGCTCAGTGCTCAGGGTGCTCGGTGCTCAGTACTCAGGGTGCTGGGTGCTCAGTGCTCGGGCTGCTCGGTGCTCAGTACGTTGGGTGCTCACTACTCAGGGTGCTGGGTGCTCAGTGCTTAGGGTGCTGGGTGCTCAGTGCTCAGGGTGCTGGGTGCTCAGTGCTCAGGGTGCTGGGTGCTCAGTACTCAGGGTGCTGGGTGCTCAGTGCTCGGGGTGCTGGGTGCTCAGTGCTCAGGGTGCTGGGTGCTCAGTACTCAGGGTGCTGGGTGCTCAGTAGTCGGGGTGCTGGGTGCTCAGTACTCAGGGTGCTGGGTGCTCAGTGCTCAGGGTGCTGGGTGCTCAGTACTTAGGGTGCTGGGTGCTCAGTTCTCGGGGTGCTGGGTGCTCAGTACTCAGGGTGCTGGGTGCTCAGTACTCCGGGTGCTGAGTGCTCAGTGCTCAAGTGCTGGGTGCTCAGTACTCAGGATGCTCATTGCTCATTGTTCAGGGTGCTCAGTACTCAGGGTGCTGGGTGCTCAGTGCTCAGGGTGCTCGGTGCTCGGGGCGCTGGGTGCTCAGTGCTCGGGGTGCTCGGAGCTCAGTACTCAGGGTGCTGGGTGCTCAGTGCTCAGGGTGCTCGGTGCTCAGTACTCAGGGTGCTGGGTGCTCAGTGCTCGGGGTGCTCGGTGCTCAGTACGTTGGGTGCTCACTACTCAGGGTGCTGGGTGCTCAGTGCTCAGGGTGCTGGGTGCTCAGTGCTCAGGGTGCTGGGTGCTCAGTGCTCAGGGTGCTGGGTGCTCAGTACTCAGGGTGCTGGGTGCTCAGTGCTCGGGGTGCTGGGTGCTCAGTGCTCAGGGTGCTGGGTGCTCAGTACTCAGGGTGCTGGGTGCTCAGTACTCGGGGTGCTGGGTGCTCAGTACTCAGGGTGCTGGGTGCTCAGTACTCAGGGTGCTGGGTGCTCAGTACTCGGGTGCTGGGTGCTCAGTGCTCAGGGTGCTGGGTGCTCAGTGCTCGGGGTGCTGGGTGCTCAGTGATCAGTACTCAGGGTGCTGGATGCTCAGTGCTCAGGGTGCTGGGTGCTCAGTGATCAGGGTGCTGGGTACTCAGTGCTCAATGTGCTGGGTGCTCAGTACTCAGGGTGCTCAGTGCTCAGTACTCGGGGTGCTGGGTGCTCAGTGCTCAGCGCTCGGGGTGCTGGGTGCTCAGTGCTCGGGGCGCTGGGTGCTCAGTACTCAGGGTGCTGGGTGCTCAGTGCTCAGGGTGCTGGGTGCTCAGTGCTCGGGGCGCTGGGTGCTCAGTACTCAGGGTGCTGGGTGCTCAGTGCTTGGGGTGCTGGGTGCTCAGCGCTCAGGGTGCTGGGTGCTCAGTAGTCAGGGTGCTGGGTGCTCAGTGCTCAGGGTGCTCGGTGCTCGGGGCGCTGGGTGCTCAGTGCTCGGGGTGCTGGGTGCTCAGTGCTCGGGGTTCTCGGTGCTCAGTACGTTGGGTGCTCACTACTCAGGGTGCTGTGTGCTCAGTGCTCGGGGTGCTCGGTGCTCAGTACTCAGGGTGCTGGGTGCTCAGTGCTCGGGGTGCTCGGTGCTCAGTACGTTGGGTGCTCACTACTCAGGGTGCTGTGTGCTCAGTGCTCAGGGTGCTGGGTGCTCAGTGCTCAGGGTGCTGGGTGCTCAGTACTCAGGGTGCTGGGTGCTCAGTGCTCAGGGTGCTGGGTGCTCAGTGCTCAGGGTGCTGGGTGCTCAGTGCTCAGGGTGCTGGGTGCTCAGTACTTGGGGTGCTGGGTGCTCAGTGCTCGGGGTGCTGGGTGCTCAGTACTCAGGGTGCTGGGTGCTCAGTACTCAGGGTGCTGGGTGCTCAGTACTCAGGGTGCTGGGTGCTCAGTACTCGGGTGCTGGGTGCTCAGTGCTCAGGGTGCTGGGTGCTCAGTGCTCAGGGTGCTGGGTGCTCAGTGCTCGGGGTGCTCGGTGCTCAGTGCTCAGTACTCAGGGTGCTGGGTGCTCAGTGCTCAGTACTCAGGGTGCTGGGTGCTCAGTGCTCAGGGTGCTGGGTGCTCAGTGCTCAGGGTGCTACGTGCTCAGTGCTCGGGGTGCTGGGTGCTCAGTGCTCAGTACTCAGGGTGCTGGGTGCTCAGTGCTCGGGGTGCTGGGTGCTCAGTGCTCAGTACTCAGGGTGCTGGGTGCTAAGTGCTCGGGGTGCTGGGTGCTCAGTGCTCGGTGTGCTGGATGCTCAGTACTCGGGGTGCTGGGTGCTCAGTACTCAGGGTGTTGGGTGCTCAGTACTCCGGGTGCTGGGTGCTCAGTTCTCGGGGTGCTCGGTGCTCAGTACTCAGTGATCAGGCTGCTGGGTGCTCATTCTCGGGGTGCTGGGTGCTCAGTGCTCGGGGTGCTGGGTGCTCAGTACTCAGGGTGCTGGGTGCTCAGTGCTCAGGGTGCTGGGTGCTCAGTACTCAGGGTGCTGGGTGCTCAGTGCTCAGGGTGCTGGGTGCTCAGTATTCAGGGTGCTGGGTGCTCAGTGCTCAGGGTGCTGGGTGCTCAGTACTCAGGGTGCTGGGAGCTCAGTGCTCAGGGTGATCGGTGCTCAGTACTCAGGGTGCTCAGTACTCAGGGTGCTGGGTGCTCAGTGCTCGGGGTGCTGGGTGCTCAGTATTCAGGGTGCTGGGTGCTCAATGCTTTGGGTTCTGGGTGCTCAGTGCTCAGGGTGATCGGTGCTCAGTACTCAGGGTGCTGGGTGTTCAGTGCTCAGGGTGCTGGGTGCTCAGTCCTCAGGGTGCTTAATGCTCAGGGTGCTGGGTGCTCAGTGCTCGGGGTGCTCGGTGCTCAGTACTCAGGGTGCTGAGTGCTCAGTACTCAGGGTGCTGGGTGCTCAGTACTCAGGGTGCTGGGTGCTCAGTGCTCAGGTTGCTGGGTGATCAGTGCTCACAGTGCTGGGTGCTCAGTGCTCGGGGTGATCCGTGCTCAGTACTCAGGTTGCTGGGTGCTCAGTTCTCGGGGTGCTCAGTGCTCAGTACGTTGGGTGCTCACTACTCAGGGTGCTGGGTGCTCAGTGCTCAGGGTGCTGGGTGCTCAGTGCTCAGGGTGCTTGGTGCTCAGTGCTCAGGGTGCTGGGTGCTCAGTACTCAGGGTGCTGGTTGCTCAGTGCTCAGGGTGCTGGGTGCTCAGTGCTCGGGGTGCTGGGTGCTCAGTGATCAGTACTCAGGGTGCTGGATGCTCAGTGCTCAGGGTGCTGGGTGCTCAGTGATCAGGGTGCTGGGTACTCAGTGCTCAATGTGCTGGGTGCTCAGTACTCAGGGTGCTCAGTGCTCAGTACTCGGGGTGCTGGGTGCTCAGTGCTCAGCGCTCGGGGTGCTGGGTGCTCAGTGCTCGGGGCGCTTGGTGCTCAGTACTCAGGGTGCTGGGTGCTCAGTGCTCAGGGTGCTGGGTGCTCAGTGCTCGGGGCGCTGGGTGCTCAGTACTCAGGGTGCTGGGTGCTCAGTGCTTGGGGTGCTGGGTGCTCAGCGCTCAGGGTGCTGGGTGCTCAGTAGTCAGGGTGCTGGGTGCTCAGTGCTCAGGGTGCTCGGTGCTCGGGGCGCTGGGTGCTCAGTGCTCGGGGTGCTGGGTGCTCAGTGCTCGGGGTTCTCGGTGCTCAGTACGTTGGGTGCTCACTACTCAGGGTGCTGTGTGCTCAGTGCTCGGGGTGCTCGGTGCTCAGTACTCAGGGTGCTGGGTGCTCAGTGCTCGGGGTGCTCGGTGCTCAGTACGTTGGGTGCTCACTACTCAGGGTGCTGTGTGCTCAGTGCTCAGGGTGCTGGGTGCTCAGTGCTCAGGGTGCTGGGTGCTCAGTGCTCAGGGTGCTGGGTGCTCAGTACTCAGGGTGCTGGGTGCTCAGTGCTCAGGGTGCTGGGTGCTCAGTGCTCAGGGTGCTGGGTGCTCAGTGCTCAGGGTGCTGGGTGCTCAGTACTTGGGGTGCTGGGTGCTCAGTGCTGGGGGTGCTGGGTGCTCAGTACTCAGGGTGCTGGGTGCTCAGTACTCAGGGTGCTGGGTGCTCAGTACTCAGGGTGCTGGGTGCTCAGTACTCGGGTGCTGGGTGCTCAGTGCTCAGGGTGCTGGGTGCTCAGTGCTCAGGGTGCTGGGTGCTCAGTGCTCGGGGTGCTCGGTGCTCAGTGCTCAGTACTCAGGGTGCTGGGTGCTCAGTGCTCAGTACTCAGGGTGCTGGGTGCTCAGTGCTCAGGGTGCTGGGTGCTCAGTGCTCAGGGTGCTGGGTGCTCAGTGCTCGGGGTGCTGGGTGCTCAGTGCTCAGTACTCAGGGTGCTGGGTGCTCAGTGCTCGGGGTGCTGGGTGCTCAGTGCTCAGTACTCAGGGTGCTGGGTGCTAAGTGCTCGGGGTGCTGGGTGCTCAGTGCTCGGTGTGCTGGATGCTCAGTACTCGGGGTGTTGGGTGCTCAGTACTCCGGGTGCTGGGTGCTCAGTTCTCGGGGTGCTCGGTGCTCAGTACTCAGTGATCAGGCTGCTGGGTGCTCATTCTCGGGGTGCTGGGTGCTCAGTGCTCGGGGTGCTGGGTGCTCAGTACTCAGGGTGCTGGGTGCTCAGTGCTCAGGGTGCTGGGTGCTCAGTACTCAGGGTGCTGGGTGCTCAGTGCTCAGGGTGCTGGGTGCTCAGTATTCAGGGTGCTGGGTGCTCAGTGCTCAGGGTGCTGGGTGCTCAGTACTCAGGGTGCTGGGAGCTCAGTGCTCAGGGTGATCGGTGCTCAGTTCTCAGGGTGCTCAGTACTCAGGGTGCTGGGTGCTCAGTGCTCGGGGTGCTGGGTGCTCAGTATTCAGGGTGCTGGGTGCTCAATGCTTTGGGTTCTGGGTGCTCAGTGCTCAGGGTGATCGGTGCTCAGTACTCAGGGTGCTGGGTGCTCAGTGCTCAGGGTGCTGGGTGCTCAGTCCTCAGGGTGCTTAATGCTCAGGGTGCTGGGTGCTCAGTGCTCGGGGTGCTCGGTGCTCAGTACTCAGGGTGCTGAGTGCTCAGTACTCAGGGTGCTGGGTGCTCAGTACTCAGGGTGCTGGGTGCTCAGTGCTCAGGTTGCTGGGTGATCAGTGCTCACGGTGCTGGGTGCTCAGTGCTCAGCGTGCTGGGTGCTCAGTGCTCGGGGTGATCCGTGCTCAGTACTCAGGTTGCTGGGTGCTCAGTTCTCGGGGTGCTCAGTGCTCAGTACGTTGGGTGCTCACTACTCAGGGTGCTGGGTGCTCAGTGCTCAGGGTGCTGGGTGCTCAGTGCTCAGGGTGCTTGGTGCTCAGTGCTCAGGGTGCTGGGTGCTCAGTACTCAGGTTGCTGGTTGCTCAGTACTCAGGGTGTTCAGTGCTCAGTACTCAGGGTGCTCAGTGCTCAGTACTCAGGGTGCTCAGTTCTCAGGGTGCTGGGTGCTCAGTCCTCAGGGTGCTGGGTGCTCAGTGCTCAGGGTGCTCAGTGCTCAGTGCTCAGGGTGCTGGGTGCTCAGTACTCAGGGTGCTGTGTGCTCAGTGCTCGGGGTGCTGGGTGCTCAGTACTCAGTGTGCTGGGTGCTCAGTGCTCAGGGTGCTGGGTGCTCAGTGCTCAGGGTGCTCGGTGCTTAGTACTCAGGGTGCTCGGTGCTCGGGGTGCTGGGTGCTCAGTGCACGGGTTGCTGGGTGCTCAGTGCTCGGGGTGCTGGGTGCGCAGTGCTCAGGGTGCTGGGTGCTCAATACTCAAGGTGCTGGCTGCTCAGTACTCAGGGTGCTGGGTGCTCAGTACTCAGGGAGCTCAGTGCTTGGGGTGCAGGGTGCTCAGTACTCAGGGTGCTCAGTGCTTGGGGTGTTGGGTGCTCAGTACTCAGGTTGCTGGGTGCTCAGTGATCAGGGTGTTGGGTGCTCAGTACTCAGGGTGCTGGGTGCTCAGTACTCAGGGTGCTGGGTGCTCAGTGCTCGGGGTGCTGGGTGCTCAGTGCTCGGGGTGCTGGGTGCTCAGTGCTCGGGGTGCTGGGTGCTCAGTGCTCGGGGTGCTGGTTGCTCAGTGCTCGGGGTGCTGGGTGCTCAGTGCTCGGGGTGCTGGGTGCTCAGTGCTCGGGGTGCTGGGTTCTCAGTGCTCGGTGTGCTCGGTGCTCAGTGCTCGGGGTGCTGGGTGCTCAGTACTCGTGGTGCTCAGTGCTCAGTACTCAGGGTGCTGGGTGCTCAGTGCTCAGGGCGCTTTGTGCTCAGTGCTCGGGGTGCTGGCTGCTCGGTGCTCAGGTTGCTGGGTGGTCAGTACTCGGGGTGCTGGGTGCTCAGTACTCAGGGTGCGGGGTGCTCATTGCTTGGGGTGCTGGTTGCTCAGTGCTCGGGGTGCTGGGTGCTCAGTGCTCAGGGTGCTTGGTGCTCAGTGCTCAGGGTGCTGGGTGCTCAGTACTCAGGGTGCTGGGTGCTCAGTACTTGGGTGCTGGGTGCTCAGTACTTGGGGTGCTGGGTGCTTAGTGCTCAGGGTGCTGGGTGCTCAGTAGTCAGGGTGCTGGGTGCTCAGTGCTCAGGGTGCTCGGTGCTCGGGGCGCTGGGTGCTCAGTGCTCGGGGTGCTGGGTGCTCAGTGCTCGGGGTTCTCGGTGCTCAGTACGTTGGGTGCTCACTACTCAGGGTGCTGTGTGCTCAGAGCTCGGGGTGCTCGGTGCTCAGTACTCAGGGTGCTGGGTGCTCAGTGCTCGGGGTGCTCGGTGCTCAGTACGTTGGGTGCTCACTACTCAGGGTGCTGTGTGCTCAGTGCTCAGGGTGCTGGGTGCTCAGTGCTCAGGGTGCTGGGTGCTCAGTGCTCAGGGTGCTGGGTGCTCAGTACTCAGGGTGCTGGGTGCTCAGTGCTCAGGGTGCTGGGTGCTCAGTGCTCAGGGTGCTGGGTGCTCAGTGCTCAGGGTGCTGGGTGCTCAGTACTTGGGGTGCTGGGTGCTCAGTGCTCAGGGTGCTGGGTACTCAGTACTCAGGGTGCTGGGTGCTCAGTACTCAGGGTGCTGGGTGCTCAGTACTCAGGGTGCTGGGTGCTCAGTACTCAGGGTGCTGGGTGCTCAGTGCTCGGGGTGCTCGGTGCTCAGTACGTTGGGTGCTCACTACTCAGGGTGCTGGGTGCTCAGTGCTCAGGGTGCTGGCTGCTCAGTGCTCAGGGTGCTGAGTGCTCAGTGCTCAATGTGCTGGGTGCTCAGTACTCAGGGTGCTCATTGCTCATTGTTCAGGGTGCTCAGTACTCAGGGTGCTGGGTGCTCAGTGCTCAGGGTGCTCGGTGCTCGGGGCGCTGGGTGCTCAGTGCTCGGGGTGCTCGGAGCTCAGTACTCAGGGTGCTGGGTGCTCAGTGCTCAGGGTGCTCGGTGCTCAGTACTCAGGGTGCTGGGTGCTCAGTGCTCGGGCTGCTCGGTGCTCAGTACGTTGGGTGCTCACTACTCAGGGTGCTGGGTGCTCAGTGCTTAGGGTGCTGGGTGCTCAGTGCTCAGGGTGCTGGGTGCTCAGTGCTCAGGGTGCTGGGTGCTCAGTACTCAGGGTGCTGGGTGCTCAGTGCTCGGGGTGCTGGGTGCTCAGTGCTCAGGGTGCTGGGTGCTCAGTACTCAGGGTGCTGGGTGCTCAGTACTCGGGGTGCTGGGTGCTCAGTACTCAGGGTGCTGGGTGCTCAGTACTCAGGGTGCTGGGTGCTCAGTACTCAGGGTGCTGGGTGCTCAGTGCTCGGGGTGCTGGGTGCTCAGTGCTCAGGGTGCTGGGTGCTCAGTACTCAGGGTGCTGGGTGCTCAGTTCTCGGGGTGCTGGGTGCTCAGTACTCAGGGTGCTGGGTGCTCAGTACTCCGGGTGCTGAGTGCTCAGTGCTCAAGGTGCTGGGTGCTCAGTACTCAGGGTGCTCATTGCTCATTGTTCAGGGTGCTCAGTACTCAGGGTGCTGGGTGCTCAGTGCTCAGGGTGCTCGGTGCTCGGGGCGCTGGGTGCTCAGTGCTCGGGGTGCTCGGAGCTCAGTACTCAGGGTGCTGGGTGCTCAGTGCTCAGGGTGCTCGGTGCTCAGTACTCAGGGTGCTGGGTGCTCAGTGCTCGGGGTGCTCGGTGCTCAGTACGTTGGGTGCTCACTACTCAGGGTGCTGGGTGCTCTGTGCTCAGGGTGCTGGGTGCTCAGTGCTCAGGGTGCTGGGTGCTCAGTGCTCAGGGTGCTGGGTGCTCAGTACTCAGGGTGCTGGGTGCTCAGTGCTCGGGGTGCTGGGTGCTCAGTGCTCAGGGTGCTGGGTGCTCAGTACTCAGGGTGCTGGGTGCTCAGTACTCGGGGTGCTGGGTGCTCAGTACTCAGGGTGCTGGGTGCTCAGTACTCAGGGTGCTGGGTGCTCAGTACTCGGGTGCTGGGTGCTCAGTGCTCAGGGTGCTGGGTGCTCAGTGCTCGGGGTGCTGGGTGCTCAGTGATCAGTACTCAGGGTGCTGGATGCTCAGTGCTCAGGGTGCTGGGTGCTCAGTGATCAGGGTGCTGGGTACTCAGTGCTCAATGTGCTGGGTGCTCAGTACTCACGGTGCTCAGTGCTCAGTACTCGGGGTGCTGGGTGCTCAGTGCTCAGCGCTCGGGGTGCTGGGTGCTCAGTGCTCGGGGCGCTGGGTGCTCAGTACTCAGGGTGCTGGGTGCTCAGTGCTCAGGGTGCTGGGTGCTCAGTGCTCGGGGCGCTGGGTGCTCAGTACTCAGGGTGCTGGGTGCTCAGTGCTTGGGGTGCTGGGTGCTCAACGCTCAGGGTGCTGGGTGCTCAGTAGTCAGGGTGCTGGGTGCTCAGTGCTCAGGGTGCTCGGTGCTCGGGGCGCTGGGTGCTCAGTGCTCGGGGTGCTGGGTGCTCAGTGCTCGGGGTTCTCGGTGCTCAGTACGTTGGGTGCTCACTATTCAGGGTGCTGTGTGCTCAGTGCTCGGGGTGCTCGGTGCTCAGTACTCAGGGTGCTGGGTGCTCAGTGCTCGGGGTGCTCGGTGCTCAGTACGTTGGGTGCTCACTACTCAGGGTGCTGTGTGCTCAGTGCTCAGGGTGCTGGGTGCTCAGTGCTCAGGGTGCTGGGTGCTCAGTGCTCAGGGTGCTGGGTGCTCAGTACTCAGGGTGCTGGGTGCTCAGTGCTCAGGGTGCTGGGTGCTCAGTGCTCAGGGTGCTGGGTGCTCAGTGCTCAGGGTGCTGGGTGCTCAGTACTTGGGGTGCTGGGTGCTCAGTGCTCGGGGTGCTGGGTGCTCAGTACTCAGGGTGCTGGGTGCTCAGTACTCAGGGTGCTGGGTGCTCAGTACTCAGGGTGCTGGGTGCTCAGTACTCGGGTGCTGGGTGCTCAGTGCTCAGGGTGCTGGGTGCTCAGTGCTCAGGGTGCTGGGTGCTCAGTGCTCGGGGTGCTGGGTGCTCAGTGCTCAGTACTCAGGGTGCTGGGTGCTCAGTGCTCAGTACTCAGGGTGCTGTGTGCTCAGTGCTCAGGGTGCTGGGTGCTCAGTGCTCAGGGTGCTGGGTGCTCAGTGCTCGGGGTGCTGGGTGCTCAGTGCTCAGTACTCAGGGTGCTGGGTGCTCAGTGCTCGGGGTGCTGGGTGCTCAGTGCTCAGTACTCAGGGTGCTGGGTGCTAAGTGCTCGGGGTGCTGGGTGCTCAGTGCTCGGTGTGCTGGATGCTCAGTACTCGGGGTGCTGGGTGCTCAGTACTCAGGGTGTTGGGTGCTCAGTACTCCGGGTGCTGGGTGCTCAGTTCTCGGGGTGCTCGGTGCTCAGTACTCAGTGATCAGGCTGCTGGGTGCTCATTCTCGGGGTGCTGGGTGCTCAGTGCTCGGGGTGCTGGGTGCTCAGTACTCAGGGTGCTGGGTGCTCAGTGCTCAGGGTGCTGGGTGCTCAGTACTCAGGGTGCTGGGTGCCCAGTGCTCAGGGTGCTGGGTGCTCAATATTCAGGGTGCTGGGTGCTCAGTGCTCAGGGTGCTGGGTGCTCAGTACTCAGGGTGCTGGGAGCTCAGTGCTCAGGGTGATCGGTGCTCAGTACTCAGGGTGCTCAGTACTCAGGGTGCTGGGTGCTCAGTGCTCGGGGTGCTGGGTGCTCAGTATTCAGGGTGCTGGGTGCTCAATGCTTTGGGTTCTGGGTGCTCAGTGCTCAGGGTGATCGGTGCTCAGTACTCAGGGTGCTGGGTGCTCAGTGCTCAGGGTGCTGGGTGCTCAGTCCTCAGGGTGCTTAATGCTCAGGGTGCTGGGTGCTCAGTGCTCGGGGTGCTCGGTGCTCAGTACTCAGGGTGCTGAGTGCTCAGTACTCAGGGTGCTGGGTGCTCAGTACTCAGGGTGCTGGGTGCTCAGTGCTCAGGTTGCTGGGTGATCAGTGCTCACGGTGCTGGGTGCTCAGTGCTCAGCGTGCTGGGTGCTCAGTGCTCGGGGTGATCCGTGCTCAGTACTCAGGTTGCTGGGTGCTCAGTTCTCGGGGTGCTCAGTGCTCAGTACGTTGGGTGCTCACTACTCAGGGTGCTGGGTGCTCAGTGCTCAGGGTGCTGGGTGCTCAGTGCTCAGGGTGCTTGGTGCTCAGTGCTCAGGGTGCTGGGTGCTCAGTACTCAGGGTGCTGGTTGCTCAGTACTCAGGGTGCTCAGTGCTCAGTACTCAGGGTGCTCAGTGCTCAGTACTCAGGGTGCTCAGTTCTCAGGGTGCTGGGTGCTCAGTCCTCAGGGTGCTGGGTGCTCAGTGCTCAGGGTGCTCAGTGCTCAGTGCTCAGGGTGCTGGGTGCTCAGTACTCAGGGTGCTGTGTGCTCAGTGCTCGGGGTGCTGGGTGCTCAGTACTCAGTGTGCTGTGTGCTCAGTGCTCAGGGTGCTGGGTGCTCAGTGCTCAGGGTGCTCGGTGCTTAGTACTCAGGGTGCTCGGTGCTCGGGGTGCTGGGTGCTCAGTGCACGGGTTGCTGGGTGCTCAGTGCTCGGGGTGCTGGGTGCTCAGTGCTCAGGGTGCTGGGTGCTCAATACTCAAGGTGCTGGCTGCTCAGTACTCAGGGTGCTGGGTGCTCAGTACTCAGGGTGCTCAGTGCTTGGGGTGTTGGGTGCTCAGTACTCAGGTTGCTGGGTGCTCAGTGATCAGGGTGTTGGGTGCTCAGTACTCAGGGTGCTGGGTGCTCAGTACTCAGGGTGCTGGGTGCTCAGTGCTCGGGGTGCTGGGTGCTCAGTGCTCGGGGTGCTGGGTGCTCAGTGCTCGGGGTGCTGGGTGCTCAGTGCTCGGGGTGCTGGTTGCTCAGTGCTCGGGGTGCTGGGTGCTCAGTGCTCGGGGTGCTGGGTGCTCAGTGCTCGGGGTGCTGGGTTCTCAGTGCTCGGGGTGCTCGGTGCTCAGTGCTCGGGGTGCTGGGTGCTCAGTACTCGTGGTGCTCAGTGCTCAGTACTCAGGGTGCTGGGTGCTCAGTGCTCAGGGCGCTTTGTGCTCAGTGCTCGGGGTGCTGGCTGCTCGGTGCTCAGGTTGCTGGGTGGTCAGTACTCGGGGTGCTGGGTGCTCAGTACTCAGGGTGCGGGGTGCTCATTGCTTGGGGTGCTGGTTGCTCAGTGCTCGGGGTGCTGGGTGCTCAGTGCTCAGGGTGCTTGGTGCTCAGTGCTCAGGGTGCTGGGTGCTCAGTACTCAGGGTGCTGGGTGCTCAGTACTTGGGTGCTGGGTGCTCAGTGCTCAGGGTGCTGGGTGCTCAGTGCTCAGGGTGCTGGGTGCTCAGTGCTCGGGGTGCTGGGTGCTCAGTGCTCAGTACTCAGGGTGCTGGGTGCTCAGTGCTCAGTACTCAGGGTGCTTGGTGCTCAGTGCTCAGGGTGCTGGGTGCTCAGTGCTCAGGGTGCTGGGTGCTCAGTGCTCGGGGTGCTGGGTGCTCAGTGCTCAGTACTCAGAGTGCTGGGTGCTCAGTGCTCGGGGTGCTGGGTGCTCAGTGCTCAGTACTCAGGGTGCTGGGTGCTCAGTGCTCGGGGTGCTGGGTGCTCAGTGCTCGGTGTGCTGGGTGATCAGTACTCGGGGTGCTGGGTGCTCAGTACTCAGGGTGTTGGGTGCTCAGTACTCCGGGTGCTGGGTGCTCAGTTCTCGGGGTGCTCGGTGCTCAGTACTCAGTGATCAGGGTGCTGAGTGCTCAGTGCTCAGGGTGCTGGGTGTTCAGTACTCAGGGAGCTGGGTGCTCAGTACTCAGGGTGCTGGGTGCTCAGTGCTCAGGCTGCTGGGTGCTCAGTACTCGGGGTGCTCGGTGCCCAGTGCTCTGGGTGCTGGTTGCTCAGTACTCAGGGTGCTGGGTATTCAGTGCTCAGGGTGCTCGGTGCTCAGTACTCGGGGTGCTGGGTGCTCATTCTCGGGGTGCTGGGTGCTCAGTGCTCGGGGTGCTGGGTGCTCAGTACTCAGGGTGCTGGGTGCTCAGTGCTCAGGGTGCTGGGTGCTCAGTACTCAGGGTGCTGGGTGCTCAGTGCTCAGGGTGCTGGGTGCTCAGTACTCAGGGTGCTGGGTGCTCAGTGCTCAGGGTGCTGGGTGCTCAGTACTCAGGGTGCTGGGAGCTCAGTGCTCAGGGTGATCGGTGCTCAGTTCTCAGGGTGCTCAGTACTCAGGGTGCTGGGTGCTCAGTGCTCGGGGTGCTGGGTGCTCAGTATTCAGGGTGCTGGGTGCTCAGTGCTTTGGGTTCTGGGTGCTCAGTGCTCAGGGTGATCGGTGCTCAGTACTCAGGGTGCTGGGTGCTCAGTGCTCAGGGTGCTGGGTGCTCAGTCCTCAGGGTGCTTAGTGCTCAGGGTGCTGGGTGCTCCGTGCTTGGGTTGCTCGGTACTCAGTACTCAGGGTGCTGAGTGCTCAGTACTCAGGGTGCTGGGTGCTCAGTACTCAGGGTGCTGGGTGCTCAGTGCTCAGGTTGCTGGGTGATCAGTGCTCAGGGTGCTGGGTGCTCAGTACTCAGGGTGCTGGTTGCTCAGTACTCAGGGTGCTCAGTGCTCAGTACTCAGGGTGCTCAGTGCTCAGTACTCAGGGTGCTCAGTTCTCAGGGTGCTGGGTGCTCAGTACTCAGGGTGCATTGTGCTCAGTGCTCGGGGTGCTGGGTGCTCAGTACTCAGAATGCTGGGTGCTCAGTGCTCAGGGTGCTGGGTGCTCAGTGCTCAGGGTGCTCGGTGCTTAGTACTCAGGGTGCTCGGTGCTCGGGGTGCTGGGTGCTCAGTGCACGGGGTGCTGGGTGCTCAGTGCTCGGGGTGCTGGGTGCTCAGTGCTCAGGGTGCTGGGTGCTCAGGACTCAAGGTGCTGGCTGCTCAGTACTCAGGGTGCTGGGTGCTCAGTACTCAGGGAGCTCAGTGCTTGGGGTGCTGGGTGCTCAGTACTCAGGGTGCTCAGTGCTTGGGGTGTTGGGTGCTCAGTACTCAGGTTGCTGGGTGCTCAGTGATCAGGGTGTTGGGTGCTCAGTACTCAGGGTGCTGGGTGCTCAGTACTCAGGGTGCTGGGTGCTCAGTGCTCGGGGTGCTGGGTGCTCAGTGCTCGGGGTGCTGGGTGCTCAGTGCTCGGGGTGCTGGGTGCTCAGTGCTCGGGGTGCTGGGTGCTCAGTGCTCAGGGTGCTGGGTGCTCATTGCTCGGGGTGCTGGGTGCTCAGTGCTCGGGGTGCTGGGTGCTCAGTACTCAGGGTGCGGGGTGCTCATTGCTTGGGGTGCTGGTTGCTCAGTGCTCGGGGTGCTGGGTGCTCAGTGCTCGGGGCGCTGGGTGCTCAGTGCTCGGGGCGCTGGTTGCTCAGTGCTCGGGGTGCTGGGTGCTCAGTGCTCAGGGTGCTGGGTGCTCAGTGCTCGGGGTGCTGGGTGCTCAGTGCTCGGGGTGCTGGGTGCTCAGTTCTCAGGGTGCGGGGTGCTCATTGCTTGGGGTGCTGGTTGCTCAGTGCTCGGGGTGCTGGGTGCTCAGTGCTCGGGGCGCTGGGTGCTCAGTGCTCGGGGCGCTGGTTGCTCAGTGCTCGGGGCGCTGGGTGCTCAGTACTCAGGGTGCTGGGTTCTCAGTGCTCGGGTTGCACGGTGCTCAGTACGTTGGGTGCTCACTACTCAGGGTGCTGAGTGCTCAGTGCTCAGGGTGCTCAGTGCTCAGTACTCAGGGTGCTCAGTGCTCAGTACTCAGGGTGCTCGGTGCTCAGGGTGCTGGGTGCTCAGTGCTCGGGGTGCTGGGTGCTCATTACTCGCGGTGCTGCGTGCTCAGTGCTCGGGGTGCTCGGTGCTCAGCACTCAGGGTGCTGGGTGCTCAGTACTCAGGTGCTGGGTGCTCAGTGCTCAGGGTGCTGGGTGCTCAGTGTTCGGGGTGCTGGGTGCTCCTTGCTCAGTACTCAGGGTGCTTGGTGTTCAGTGCTTGGGGTGCTGGGTGCTCAGTGCTCAGGGTGCTCAGTGCTCAGTACTCGGGGTGCTGGGTGCTCAGAGCTCAGGGTGCTCAATGCTCAGTACTCGGGGTGCTGTGTGCTCAGTGCTCAGGGTGCTCAGTGCTCGGGGTGCTGGGTGCTCAGTGCTCGGGGCGCTGGGTGCTCAGTGCTCGGGGTGCTGGGTGCTCAGTACTCAGGGTGCTGGGTGCTCAGTGCTCAGGGTGCTCAGTGCTCAGTACTCAGTGCTCAGGGTGCTCAGTACTCGGGGTGCTGGGTGCTCAGTGCTGAGGGTGCTCAGTGCTCAGTACTCAGTGCTCAGGGTGCTCAGTGCTCAGTGCTCAGGGTGCTGTATGTTCAGTACTCAGGGTGCTGGTTGCTCAGTACTCAGGGTGCTGGGTGCTCAGTGCTCAGGGTGCTGGGTGCTCAGTGCTCGGGGTGCTCAGTACTCAGGGTGCTGTGTGTTCAGTGCTCAGGGTACTGGATGCTCAGTACTCAGGGTGCTCGGTGCTTAGTACTCAGGGTGCTGGGTGCTCAGTACTCCGGGTGCTGGGTGCTCAGTGCTCGGGGTACTCGGAGCTCAGTACTCAGGGTGCTGGGTGCTCAGTTCTCGGGGTGATCGGTGCTCAGTACTCAGGGTGCTGGGTGCTCAGTGCTCGGGGTGCTTGGTGCTCAGTACGTTGGGTGCTCACTACTCAGGGTGCTGGGTGCTCAGTGCTCAGTGTGCTGGGTGCTCAGTGCTCAGGGTGCTGGGTGCTCAGTGCTCAGGGTGCTGTGTGCACAGTACTCAGGGTGCTGGGTGCTCAGTGCTCGGGGTGCTGGGTGCTCAGTACTCATTGTGCTGGGTGCTCAGTGCTCAGGGTGCTGGGTGCTCTGTGCTCAGGGTGCTGGGTGCTCAGTACTCAGGGTGCTGGGTGCTCAGTACTCGGGTGCTGGGTGCTCAGTGCTCAGGGTGCTGGGTGCTCAGTGCTCGGGGTGCTGGGTGCTCAGTGCTCAGTACTCAGGGTGCTGGGTGCTCAGTGCTCGGGGTGCTGGGTGCTCAGTGCTCAGGGTGCTGGGTGCTCAGTGCTCAGGGCGCTGGGTGCTCAGTGCTCAGTCCTCAGGGTGATGGGTGCACAGTGCTCAGGGTGCTGGGTGCTCAGTGCTCAGGGTGCTGGGTACTCAGTGCTCGGGGTGCTGGGTGCTCAGTACTCAGGGTGCTGGGTGCTCAGTACACATGGTGCTGGGTTCTCCGTGCTCGGGTTGCTGGGTGCTCAGTGCTCGGGGTGCTGGGTGCTCAGTGCTCGGGGTGCTGTGTGTTCAGTGCTCACGGTGCTGGGTGTTCAGTACTCAGGGTGCTGGGTGCTCAGTACTCAGGGTTCTCATTGCTCAGGGTGCTGGGTGCTCAGTACTCAGGGTGCTGGGTGCTCAGTACTCAGGGTGCTCAGTGCTCAGTACTCAGGGTGCTCAGTGCTCAGTACTCAGGGTGCTCGGTGCTCAGGGTGCTGGGTGCTCATTGCTCCGGGTGCTGGGTGCTCATTGCTCGCGGTGCTGCAAGCTCAGTGCTCGGGGTGCTCGGTGCTCAGTACTCAGGGTGCTGGGTACTCAGTGCTCAGGGTGCTCGGTGCTCAGTTCTCGGGGTGCTGGGTGCTCATTCTCGGGGTGCTTGGTGCTCAGTGCTCGGGGTGCTGGGTGCTCAGTACTCAGTTTGCTGGGTGCTCAGTGCTCAGGGTGCTGGGTGCTCAGTACTCAGGGTGCTTTGTGCTCAGTGCTCAGGGTGCTGGGTGCTCAGTACTCAGGGTGCTGGGTGCTCAGTGCTCAGGGTGCTGAGTGCTCAGTACTCAGGGTGCTGGGAGCTCAGTGCTCAGGGTGATCGGTGCTCAGTACTCAGGGTGCTCAGTACTCAGGGTGCTGGGTGCTCAGTGCTCGGGGTGCTGGGTGCTCAGTATTCAGGGTGCTGGGTGCTCAGTGCTTTGGGTTCTGGGTGCTCAGTGCTCAGGGTGATCGGTGCTCAGTACTCAGGGTGCTGGGTGCTCAGTGCTCAGGGTGCTGGGTGCTCAGTCCTCAGGGTGCTTAGTGCTCAGGGTGCTGGGTGCTCAGTGCTCGGGGTGCTCGGTGCTCAGTACTCAGGGTGCTGAGTGCTCAGTACTCAGGGTGCTGGGTGCTCAGTACTCAGGGTGCTGGGTGCTCAGTGCTCAGGTTGCTGGGTGATCAGTGCTCAGGGTGCTGGGTGCTCAGTGCTCAGCGTGCTGGGTGCTCAGTGCGCGGGGTGCTGGGTGCTCAGTACTCAGGTTGCTGGGTGCTCAGTGCTTGGTGTGCTCGGTTCTCAGTACGTTGGGTGCTCACTACTCAGGGTGCTGGGTGCTCAGTGCTCGGGGTGATCCGTGCTCAGTACTCAGGTTGCTGAATGCTCAGTTCTCGGGGTGCTCAGTGCTCAGTACGTTGGGTGCTCACTACTCAGGGTGCTGGGTGCTCAGTGCTCAGGGTGCTGGGTGCTCAGTGCTCAGGGTGCTTGGTGCTCAGTGCTCAGGGTGCTGGGTGCTCAGTACTCAGGGTGCTGGGTGCTCAGTACTCAGGGTGCTCAGTGCTCAGTACTCAGGGTGCTCAGTGCTCAGTACTCAGGGTGCTCAGTTCTCAGGGTGCTGGGTGCTCAGTCCTCAGGGTGCTGGGTGCTCAGTGCAAAGGGTGCTCAGTGCTCAGTGCTCAGGGTGCTGGGTGCTCAGTACTCAGGGTGCTGTGTGCTCAGTGCTCGGGGTGCTGGGTGCTCAGTACTCAGAGTGCTGGGTGCTCAGTGCTCAGGGTGCTGGGTGCTCAGTGCTCAGGGTGCTCGGTGCTTAGTACTCAGGGTGCTCGGTGCTCGGGGTGCTGGGTGCTCAGTGCACGGGGTGCTGGGTGCTCAGTGCTCGGGGTGCTGGGTGCTCAGTGCTCAGGGTGCTGGGTGCTCAGTACTCAAGGTGCTGGCTGCTCAGTACTCAGGGTGCTGGGTGCTCAGTACTCAGGGAGCTCAGTGCTTGGGGTGCTGGGTGCTCAGTACTCAGGGTGCTCAGTGCTTGGGGTGTTGGGTGCTCAGTACTCAGGTTGCTGGGTGCTCAGTGATCAGGGTGTTGGGTGCTCAGTACTCAGGGTGCTGGGTGCTCAGTACTCAGGGTGCTGGGTGCTCAGTGCTCGGGGTGCTGGGTGCTCAGTGCTCGGGGTGCTGGGTGCTCAGTGCTCGGGGTGCTGGGTGCTCAGTGCTCGGGGTGCTGGGTGCTCAGTGCTCGGGGTGCTGGGTGCTCAGTGCTCGGGGTGCTGGGTGCTCAGTGCTCGGGGTGCTGGGTTCTCAGTGCTCGGGGTGCTCGGTGCTCAGTGCTCGGGGTGCTGGGTGCTCAGTACTCGTGGTGCTCAGTGCTCAGTACTCAGGGTGCTGGGTGCTCAGTGCTCAGGGCGCTGGGTGCTCAGTGCTAGGGGTGCTGGCTGCTCGGTGCTCAGGTTGCTGCGTGGTCAGTACTCGGGGCGCTGGGTGCTCAGTACTCAGGGTGCGGGGTGCTCATTGCTTGGGGTGCTGGTTGCTCAGTGCTCGGGGTGCTGGGTGCTCAGTGCTCAGGGTGCTTGGTGCTCAGTGCTCAGGGTGCTGGGTGCTCAGTACTCACCGTGCTGGGTGCTCAGTACTCGGGTGCTGGGTGCTCAGTGCTCAGGGTGCTGGGTGCTCAGTGCTCGGGGTGCTGGGTGCTCAGTGCTCAGTACTCAGGGTGCTGGGTGCTCAGTGCTCAGTACTCAGGGTGCTGGGTGCTCAGTGCTTAGGGTGCTGGGTGCTCAGTGCTCAGGGTGCTGGGTGCTCAGTGCTCGGGGTGCTGGGTGCTCAGTGCTCAGTACTCAGGGTGCTGGGTGCTCAGTGCTCGGGGTGCTGGGTGCCCAGTGCTCAGTACTCAGGGTGCTCGGTGCTCAGTGCTCGGGGTGCTGGGTGCTCAGTGCTCGGGGTGCTGGGTGCTCAGTACTCGGGGTGCTGGGTGCTCAGTCCTCAGGGTGTTGGGTGCTCAGTACTCCGGGTGCTGGGTGCTCAGTTCTCGGGGTGCTCGGTGCTCAGTACTCAGTGATCAGGGTGCTGAGTGCTCAGTGCTCAGGGTGCTGGGTGTTCAGTACTCAGGGTGCTGGGTGCTCAGTACTCAGGGTGCTGGGTGCTCAGTGCTCAGGCTGCTGGGTGCTCAGTACTCAGGGTGCTCGGTGCCCAGTGCTCAGGGTGCTGGGTGCTCAGTACTCAGGGTGCTGGGTACTCAGTGCTCAGGGTGCTCGGTGCTCAGTACTCGGGGTGCTGGGTGCTCATTCTCGGGGTGCTGGGTGCTCAGTGCTCGGGGTGCTGGGTGCTCAGTACTCAGGGTGCTGGGTGCTCAGTGCTCAGGGTGCTGGGTGCTCAGTACTCAGGGTGCTGGGTGCTCAGTGCTCAGGGTGCTGGGTGCTCAGTACTCAGGGTGCTGGGTGCTCAGTGCTCAGGGTGCTGGGTGCTCAGTACTCAGCTTGCTGGGAGCTCAGTGCTCAGGGTGATCGGTGCTCAGTACTCAGGGTGCTCAGTGCTCAGGGTGCTTGGTGCTCAGTGCTCAGGGTGCTGGGTGCTCAGTACTCAGGGTTCTCATTGCTCAGGGTGCTGGGTGCTCAGTACTCAGGGTGCTGGGTGCTCAGTACTCAGGGTGCTCAGTGCTCAGTACTCAGGGTGCTCAGTGCTCAGTACTCAGGGTGCTCAGTGCTCAGGGTGCTGGGTGCTCATTGCTCCGGGTGCTGGGTGCTCATTGCTCGCGGTGCTACATGCTCAGTGCTCGGGGTGCTCGGTGCTCAGTACTCAGGGTGCTGGGTACTCAGTGCTCAGGGTGCTCGGTGCTCAGTACTCGGGGTGCTGGGTGCTCATTCTCGGGGTGCTTGGTGCTCAGTGCTCGGGGTGCTGGGTGCTCAGTACTCAGGGTGCTGGGTCCTCAGTGCTCAGGGTGCTGGGTGGTCAGTACTCAGGGTGCTGGGTGCTCAGTGCTCAGGGTGCTGGGTGCTCAGTACTCAGGGTGCTGGGTGCTCAGTGCTCAGGGTGCTGGGTGCTCAGTACTCAGGGTGCTGGGAGCTCAGTGCTCAGGGTGATCGGTGCTCAGTACTCAGGGTGCTCAGTACTCAGGGTGCTGGGTGCTCAGTGCTCGGGGTGCTGGGTGCTCAGTATTCAGGGTGCTGGGTGCTCAGTGCTTTGGGTTCTGGGTGCTCAGTGCTCAGGGTGATCGGTGCTCAGTACTCAGGGTGCTGGGTGCTCAGTGCTCAGGGTGCTGGGTGCTCAGTCCTCAGGGTGCTTAGTGCTCAGGGTGCTGGGTGCTCAGTGCTCGGGGTGCTCGGTGCTCAGTACTCAGGGTGCTGAGTGCTCAGTACTCAGGGTGCTGGGTGCTCAGTACTCAGGGTGCTGGGTGCTCAGTTCTCAGGTTGCTGGGTGATCAGTGCTCAGGGTGCTGGGTGCTCAGTGCTCAGCGTGCTGGGTGCTCAGTGCTTGGTGTGCTCGGTGCTCAGTACGTTGGGTGCTCACTACTCAGGGTGCTGGGTGCTCAGTGCTCGGGGTGATCCGTGCTCAGTACTCAGGTTGCTGGGTGCTCAGTGCTCTGGGTGCTCAGTGCTCAGTACGTTGGGTGCTCACTACTCAGGGTGCTGGGTGCTCAGTGCTCAGGGTGCTGGGTGCTCAGTGCTCAGGGTGCTTGGTGCTCTGTGCTCAGGGTGCTGGGTGCTCAGTACTCAGGATGCTGGTTGCTCAGTACTCAGGGTGCTCAGTGCTCAGTACTCAGGGTGCTCGGTGCTCAGTACTCGGGGTGCTGGGTGCTCATTCTCGGGGTGCTTGGTGCTCAGTGCTCGGGGTGCTGGGTGCTCAGTACTCAGGGTGCTGGGTGCTCAGTGCTCAGGGTGCTGGGTGCTCAGTACTCAGGGTGCTGGGTGCTCAGTGCTCAGGGTGCTGGGTGCTCAGTACTCAGGGTGCTGGGTGCTCAGTGCTCAGGGTGCTGGGTGCTCAGTACTCAGGGTGCTGGGAGCTCAGTGCTCAGGGTGATCGGTGCTCAGTACGTTGGGTGCTCACTACTCAGGGTGCTGGGTGCTCAGTGCTCGGGGTGATCCGTGCTCAGTACTCAGGTTGCTGAATGCTCAGTTCTCGGGGTGCTCAGTGCTCAGTACGTTGGGTGCTCACTACTCAGGGTGCTGGGTGCTCAGTGCTCAGGGTGCTGGGTGCTCAGTGCTCAGGGTGCTTGGTGCTCAGTGCTCAGGGTGCTGGGTGCTCAGTACTCAGGGTGCTGGGTGCTCAGTACTCAGGGTGCTCAGTGCTCAGTACTCAGTGTGCTCAGTGCTCAGTACTCAGGGTGCTCAGTTCTCAGGGTGCTGGGTGCTCAGTCCTCAGGGTGCTGGGTGCTCAGTGCAAAGGGTGCTCAGTGCTCAGTGCTCAGGGTGCTGGGTGCTCAGTACTCAGGGTGCTGTGTGCTCAGTGCTCGGGGTGCTGGGTGCTCAGTACTCAGAGTGCTGGGTGCTCAGTGCTCAGGGTGCTGGGTGCTCAGTGCTCAGGGTGCTCGGTGCTTAGTACTCAGGGTGCTCGGTGCTCGCGGTGCTGGGTGCTCAGTGCACGGGGTGCTGGGTGCTCAGTGCTCGGGGTGCTGGGTGCTCAGTGCTCAGGGTGCTGGGTGCTCAGTACTCAAGGTGCTGGCTGCTCAGTACTCAGGGTGCTGGGTGCTCAGTACTCAGGGAGCTCAGTGCTAGGGGTGCTGGGTGCTCAGTACTCAGGGTGCTCAGTGCTTGGGGTGTTGGGTGCTCAGTACTCAGGTTGCTGGGTGCTCAGTGATCAGGGTGTTGGGTGCTCAGTACTCAGGGTGCTGGGTGCTCAGTACTCAGAGTGCTGGGTGCTCAGTGCTCGGGGTGCTGGGTGCTCAGTGCTAGGGGTGCTGGGTGCTCAGTGCTCGGGGTGCTGGGTGCTCAGTGCTCGGGGTGCTGGGTGCTCAGTGCTCAGGGTGCTGGGTGCTCAGTGCTCGGGGTGCTGGGTGCTCAGTGCTCGGGGTGCTGGGTTCTCAGTGCTCGGGGTGCTCGGTGCTCAGTGCTCGGGGTGCTGGGTGCTCAGTACTCGTGGTGCTCAGTGCTCAGTACTCAGGGTGCTGGGTGCTCAGTGCTCAGGGCGCTGGGTGCTCAGTGCTAGGGGTGCTGGCTGCTCGGTGCTCAGGTTGCTGCGTGGTCAGTACTCGGGGCGCTGGGTGCTCAGTACTCAGGGTGCGGGGTGCTCATTGCTTGGGGTGCTGGTTGCTCAGTGCTCGGGGTGCTGGGTGCTCAGTGCTCAGGGTGCTTGGTGCTCAGTGCTCAGGGTGCTGGGTGCTCAGTACTCAGGGTGCTGGGTGCTCAGTACTCGGGTGCTGGGTGCTCAGTGCTCAGGGTGCTGGGTGCTCAGTGCTCAGGGTGCTGGGTGCTCAGTGCTCGGGGTGCTGGGTGCTCAGTGCTCAGTACTCAGGGTGCTGGGTGCTCAGTGCTCAGTACACAGGGTGCTGGGTGCTCAGTGCTTAGGGTGCTGGGTGCTCAGTGCTCAGGGTGCTGGGTGCTCAGTGCTCGGGGTGCTGGGTGCTCAGTGCTCAGTACTCAGGGTGCTGGGTGCTCAGTGCTCGGGGTGCTGGGTGCCCAGTGCTCAGTACTCAGGGTGCTCGGTGCTCAGTGCTCGGGGTGCTGGGTGCTCAGTGCTCGGGGTGCTGGGTGCTCAGTACTCGGGGTGCTGGGTGCTCAGTCCTCAGGGTGTTGGGTGCTCAGTACTCCGGGTGCTGGGTGCTCAGTTCTCGGGGTGCTCGGTGCTCAGTACTCAGTGATCAGGGTGCTGAGTGCTCAGTGCTCAGGGTGCTGGGTGTTCAGTACTCAGGGTGCTGGGTGCTCAGTACTCAGGGTGCTGGGTGCTCAGTACTCAGGGTGCTGGGTACTCAGTGCTCAGGGTGCTCGGTGCTCAGTACTCGGGGTGCTGGGTGCTCATTCTCGGGGTGCTGGGTGCTCAGTGCTCGGGGTGCTGGGTGCTCAGTACTCAGGGTGCTGGGTGCTCAGTGCTCAGGGTGCTGGGTGCTCAGTACTCAGGGTGCTGGGTGCTCAGTGCTCAGGGTGCTGGGTGCTCAGTGCTCAGGGTGCTGGGTGCTCAGTACTCAGGGTGCTGGGTGCTCAGTGCTCAGGGTGCTGGGTGCTCAGTACTCAGGGTGCTGGGAGCTCAGTGCTCAGGGTGATCGGTGCTCAGTACTCAGGGTGCTCAGTGCTCAGGGTGCTTGGTGCTCAGTGCTCAGGGTGCTGGGTGCTCAGTACTCAGGGTTCTCATTGCTCAGGGTGCTGGGTGCTCAGTACTCAGGGTGCTGGGTGCTCAGTACTCAGGGTGCTCAGTGCTCAGTACTCAGGGTGCTCAGTGCTCAGTACTCAGGGTGCTCGGTGCTCAGGGTGCTGGGTGCTCATTGCTCCGGGTGCTGGGTGCTCATTGCTCGCGGTGCTACATGCTCAGTGCTCGGGGTGCTCGGTGCTCAGTACTCAGGGTGCTGGGTACTCAGTGCTCAGGGTGCTCGGTGCTCAGTACTCGGGGTGCTGGGTGCTCATTCTCGGGGTGCTTGGTGCTCAGTGCTCGGGGTGCTGGGTGCTCAGTACTCAGGGTGCTGGGTCCTCAGTGCTCAGGGTGCTGGGTGGTCAGTACTCAGGGTGCTGGGTGCTCAGTGCTCAGGGTGCTGGGTGCTCAGTACTCAGGGTGCTGGGTGCTCAGTGCTCAGGGTGCTGGGTGCTCAGTACTCAGGGTGCTGGGAGCTCAGTGCTCAGGGTGATCGGTGCTCAGTACTCAGGGTGCTCAGTACTCAGGGTGCTGGGTGCTCAGTGCTCGGGGTGCTGGGTGCTCAGTATTCAGGGTGCTGGGTGCTCAGTGCTTTGGGTTCTGGGTGCTCAGTGCTCAGGGTTATCAGTGCTCAGTACTCAGGGTGCTGGGTGCTCAGTGCTCAGGTTGCTGGGTGCTCAGTCCTCAGGGTGCTTAGTGCTCAGGGTGCTGGGTGCTCAGTGCTCGGGGTGCTCGGTGCTCAGTACTCAGGGTGCTGAGTGCTCAGTACTCAGGGTGCTGGGTGCTCAGTACTCAGGGTGCTGGGTGCTCAGTTCTCAGGTTGCTGGGTGATCAGTGCTCAGGGTGCTGGGTGCTCAGTGCTCAGCGTGCTGGGTGCTCAGTGCTTGGTGTGCTCGGTGCTCAGTACGTTGGGTGCTCACTACTCAGGGTGCTGGGTGCTCAGTGCTCGGGGTGATCCGTGCTCAGTACTCAGGTTGCTGGGTGCTCAGTGCTCTGGGTGCTCAGTGCTCAGTACGTTGGGTGCTCACTACTCAGGGTGCTGGGTGCTCAGTGCTCAGGGTGCTGGGTGCTCAGTGCTCAGGGTGCTTGGTGCTCTGTGCTCAGGGTGCTGGGTGCTCAGTACTCAGGGTGCTGGTTGCTCAGTACTCAGGGTGCTCAGTGCTCAGTACTCAGGGTGCTCGGTGCTCAGTACTCGGGGTGCTGGGTGCTCATTCTCGGGGTGCTTGGTGCTCAGTGCTCGGGGTGCTGGGTGCTCAGTACTCAGGGTGCTGGGTGCTCAGTGCTCAGGGTGCTGGGTGCTCAGTACTCAGGGTGCTGGGTGCTCAGTGCTCAGGGTGCTGGGTGCTCAGTACTCAGGGTGCTGGGTGCTCAGTGCTCAGGGTGCTGGGTGCTCAGTACTCAGGGTGCTGGCTGCTCAGTACTCAGGGTGCTCGGTGCTCAGTACTCAGGGTGCTCAGTACTCAGGTTGCTGGGTGCTCAGTTCTCGGGGTGCTCAGTGCTCAGTACGTTGGGTGCTCACTACTCAGGGTGCTGGGTGCTCAGTGCTCAGGGTGCTGGGTGCTCAGTGCTCAGGGTGCTGGGTGCTCAGTGCTCAGGGTGCTGGGTGCTCAGTACTCAGGGTGCTGGTTGCTCAGTACTCAGGGTGCTCAGTGCTCAGTACTCAGGGTGCTCAGTGCTCAGTACTCAGGGTGCTCAGTTCTCAGGGTGCTGGGTGCTCAGTCCTCAAGGTGCTGGGTGCTCAGTGCTCAGGGTGCTCAGTGCTCAGTGCTCAGGGTGCTGGGTGCTCAGTACTCAGGGTGCTGTGTGCTCAGTGCTCGGGGTGCTGGGTGCTCAGTACTCAGAGTGCTGGGTGCTCAGTGCTCAGGGTGCTGGGTGCTCAGTGCTCAGGGTGCTCGGTGCTTAGTACTCAGGGTGCTCGGTGCTCGGGGTGCTGGGTGCTCAGTGCACGGGGTGCTGGGTGCTCAGTGCTCGGGGTGCTGGGTGCTCAGTGCTCAGGGTGCTGGGTGCTCAGTACTCAAGGTGCTGGCTGCTCAGTACTCAGGGTGCTGGGTGCTCAGTACTCAGGGAGCTCAGTGCTTGGGGTGCTGGGTGCTCAGTACTCAGGGTGCTCAGTGCTTGGGGTGTTGGGTGCTCAGTACTCAGGTTGCTGGGTGCTCAGTGATCAGGGTGTTGGGTGCTCAGTACTCAGGGTGCTGGGTGCTCAGTACTCAGGGTGCTGGGTGCTCAGTGCTCGGGGTGCTGGGTGCTCAGTGCTCGGGGTGCTGGGTGCTCAGTGCTCGGGGTGCTGGGTGCTCAGTGCTCGGGGTGCTGGGTGCTCAGTGCTCAGGGTGCTGGGTGCTCAGTGCTCGGGGTGCTGGGTGCTCAGTGCTCGGGGTGCTGGGTTCTCAGTGCTCGGGGTGCTCGGTGCTCAGTGCTCGGGGTGCTGGGTGCTCAGTACTCGTGGTGCTCAGTGCTCAGTACTCAGGGTGCTGGGTGCTCAGTGCTCAGGGCGCTGGGTGCTCAGTGCTAGGGGTGCTGGCTGCTCGGTGTTCAGGTTGCTGGGTGGTCAGTACTCGGGGCGCTGGGTGCTCAGTACTCAGGGTGCGGGGTGCTCATTGCTTGGGGTGCTGGTTGCTCAGTGCTCGGGGTGCTGGGTGCTCAGTGCTCAGGGTGCTTGGTGCTCAGTGCTCAGGGTGCTGGGTGCTCAGTATTCAGGGTGCTGGGTGCTCAGTACTCGGGTGCTGGGTGCTCAATGCTCAGGGTGCTGGGTGCTCAGTGCTCAGGGTGCTGGGTGCTCAGTGCTCGGGGTGCTGGGTGCTCAGTGCTCAGTACTCAGGGTGCTGGGTGCTCAGTGCTCAGTACTCAGGGTGCTGGGTGCTCAGTGCTTAGGGTGCTGGGTGCTCAGTGCTCAGGGTGCTGGGTGCTCAGTGCTCGGGGTGCTGGGTGCTCAGTGCTCAGTACTCAGGGTGCTGGGTGCTCAGTGCTCGGGGTGCTGGGTGCACAGTGCTCAGTACTCAGGGTGCTCGGTGCTCAGTGCTCGGGGTGCTGGGTGCTCAGTGCTCGGGGTGCTGGGTGCTCAGTACTCGGGGTGCTGGGTGCTCAGTCCTCAGGGTGTTGGGTGCTCAGTACTCTGGGTGCTGGGTGCTCAGTTCTCGGGGTGCTCGGTGCTCAGTACTCAGTGATCAGGGTGCTGAGTGCTCAGTGCTCAGGGTGCTGGGTGTTCAGTACTCAGGGAGCTGGGTGCTCAGTACTCAGGGTGCTGGGTGCTCAGTGCTCAGGCTGCTGGGTGCTCAGTACTCGGGGTGCTCGGTGCCCAGTGCTCAGGGTGCTGGGTGCTCAGTACTCAGGGTGCTGGGTACTCAGTGCTCAGGGTGCTCGGTGCTCAGTACTCGGGGTGCTGGGTGCTCATTCTCGGGGTGCTGGGTGCTCAGTGCTCGGGGTGCTGGGTGCTCAGTACTCAGGGTGCTGGGTGCTCAGTGCTCAGGGTGCTGGGTGCTCAGTACTCAGGGTGCTGGGTGCTCAGTGCTCAGGGTGCTGGGTGCTCAGTAGTCAGGGTGCTGGGTGCTCAGTGCTCAGGGTGCTGGGTGCTCAGTACTCAGGGTGCTGGGAGCTCAGTGCTCAGGGTGATCGGTGCTCAGTACTCAGGGTGCTCAGTGCTCAGGGTGCTTGGTGCTCAGTGCTCAGGGTGCTGGGTGCTCAGTACTCAGGGTTCTCATTGCTCAGGGTGCTGGGTGCTTAGTACTCAGGGTGCTGGGTGCTCAGTACTCAGGGTGCTCAGTGCTCAGTACTCAGGGTGCTCAGTGCTCAGTACTCAGGGTGCTCGGTGCTCAGGGTGCTGGGTGCTCATTGCTCCGGGTGCTGGGTGCTCATTGCTCGCGGTGCTACATGCTCAGTGCTCGGGGTGCTTGGTGCTCAGTGCTCGGGGTGCTGGGTGCTCAGTGCTCAGGGTGCTGGGTGCTCAGTACTCAGGGTGCTGGGTGCTCAGTGCTCAGGGTGCTGGGTGTCCAGTACTCAGGGTGCTGGGTGCTCAGTGCTCAGGGTGCTGGGTGCTCAGTACTCAGGGTGCTGGGAGCTCAGTGCTCAGGGTGATCGGTGCTCAGTACTCAGGGTGCTCAGTACTCAGCGTGCTGGGTGCTCAGTGCTCGGGGTGCTGGGTGCTCAGTATTCAGGGTGCTGGGTGCTCAGTGCTTTGGGTTCTGGGTGCTCAGTGCTCAGGGTGATCGGTGCTCAGTACTCAGGGTGCTGGGTGCTCAGTGCTCAGGGTGCTGGGTGCTCAGTCCTCAGGGTGCTTAGTGCTCAGGGTGCTGGGTGCTCAGTGCTCGGGGTGCTCGGTGCTCAGTACTCAGGGTGCTGAGTGCTCAGTACTCAGGGTGCTGGGTGCTCAGTACTCAGGGTGCTGGGTGCTCAGTGCTCAGGTTGCTGGGTGATCAGTGCTCAGGGTGCTGGGTGCTCAGTGCTCAGCGTGCTGGGTGCTCAGTGCTTGGTGTGCTCGGTGCTCAGTACGTTGGGTGCTCACTACTCAGGGTGCTGGGTGCTCAGTGCTCGGGGTGATCCGTGCTCAGTACTCAGGTTGCTGGGTGCTCAGTGCTCGGGGTGCTCAGTGCTCAGTACGTTGGGTGCTCACTACTCAGGGTGCTGGGTGCTCAGTGCTCAGGGTGCTGGGTGCTCAGTGCTCAGGGTGCTTGGTGCTCTGTGCTCAGGGTGCTGGGTGCTCAGTACTCAGGGTGCTGGTTGCTCAGTACTCAGGGTGCTCAATGCTCAGTACTCAGGGTGCTCAGTGCTCAGTACTCAGGGTGCTGGGTGCTCTGTGCTCGGGGTGCTGGGTGCTCAGTACTCAGGGTGCTGGGTGCTCAGTACTCGGGTGCTGGGTGCTCAGTACTCAGGGTGCTGGGTGCTCAGTGCTCGGGGTGCTGGGTGCTCAGTGCTCAGTACTCAGGGTGCTGGGTGCTCAGTGCTCGGGGTGCTGGGTGCTCAGTGCTCAGGGTGCTGGGTGCTCTGTGCTCGGGGTGCTGGGTGCTCAGTACTCAGGGTGCTGGGTGCTCAGTACTCGGGTGCTGGGTGCTCAGTGCTCAGGGTGCTGTGTGCTCAGTGCTCGGGGTGCTGGGTGCTCAGTGCTCAGTACTCAGGGTGCTGGGTGCTCAGTGCTCGGGGTGCTGGGTGCTCAGTGCTCAGGGTGCTGGGTGCTCAGTGCTCAGGGCGCTGGGTGCTCAGTGCTCAGTCCTCAGGGTGATGGGTGCACAGTGCTCAGGGTGCTGGGTGCTCAGTGCTCAGGGTGCTGGGTACTCAGTGCTCGGGGTGCTGGGTGCTCAGTACTCAGGGTGCTGGGTGCTCAGTACACATGGTTCTGGGTTCTCAGTGCTCGGGTTGCTGGGTGCTCAGTGCTCGGGGTGCTGGGTGCTCAGTGCTCGGGGTGCTGTGTGTTCAGTGCTCACGGTGCTGGGTGTTCAGTACTCAGGGTGCTGGGTGCTCAGTACTCAGGGTTCTCATTGCTCAGGGTGCTGGGTGCTCAGTACTCAGGGTGCTGGGTGCTCAGTACTCAGGGTGCTCAGTGCTCAGTACTCAGGGTGCTCAGTGCTCAGTACTCAGGGTGCTCAGTGCTCAGGGTGCTGGGTGCTCATTGCTCCGGATGCTGGGTGCTCATTGCTCGCGGTGCTGCAAGCTCAGTGCTCGGGGTGCTCGGTGCTCAGTACTCAGGGTGCTGGGTACTCAGTGCTCAGGGTGCTCGGTGCTCAGTAATCGGGGTGCTGGGTGCTCATTCTCGGGGTGCTTGGTGCTCAGTGCTCGGGGTGCTGGGTGCTCAGTACTCAGGGTGCTGGGTGCTCAGTGCTCAGGGTGCTGGGTGCTCAGTACTCAGGGTGCTGGGTGCTCAGTGCTCAGGGTGCTGGGTGCTCAGTACTCAGGGTGCTGGGTGCTCAGTGCTCAGGGTGCTGAGTGCTCAGTACTCAGGGTGCTGGGAGCTCAGTGCTCAGGGTGATCGGTGCTCAGTACTCAGGGTGCTCAGTACTCAGGGTGCTGGGTGCTCAGTGCTCGGGGTGCTGGGTGCTCAGTATTCAGGGTGCTGGGTGCTCAGTGCTTTGGGTTCTGGGTGCTCAGTGCTCAGGGTGATCGGTGCTCAGTACTCAGGGTGCTGGGTGCTCAGTGCTCAGGGTGCTGGGTGCTCAGTCCTCAGGGTGCTTAGTGCTCAGGGTGCTGGGTGCTCAGTGCTCGGGGTGCTCGGTGCTCAGTACTCAGGGTGCTGAGTGCTCAGTACTCAGGGTGCTGGGTGCTCAGTACTCAGGGTGCTGGGTGCTCAGTGCTCAGGTTGCTGGGTGATCAGTGCTCAGGGTGCTGGGTGCTCAGTGCTCAGCGTGCTGGGTGCTCAGTGCGCGGGGTGCTGGGTGCTCAGTACTCAGGTTGCTGGGTGCTCAGTGCTTGGTGTGCTCGGTGCTCAGTACGTTGGGTGCTCACTACTCAGGGTGCTGGGTGCTCAGTGCTCGGGGTGATCCGTGCTCAGTACTCAGGTTGCTGGGTGCTCAGTTCTCGGGGTGCTCAGTGCTCAGTACGTTGGGTGCTCACTACTCAGGGTGCTGGGTGCTCAGTGCTCAGGGTGCTGGGTGCTCAGTGCTCAGGGTGCTGGGTGCTCAGTGCTCAGGGTGCTGGGTGCTCAGTACTCAGGGTGCTGGTTGCTCAGTACTCAGGGTGCTCAGTGCTCAGTACTCAGGGTGCTCAGTGCTCAGTACTCAGGGTGCTCAGTTCTCAGGGTGCTGGGTGCTCAGTCCTCAGGGTGCTGGGTGCTCAGTACTCAGGGTGCTCAGTGCTTGGGGTGTTGGGTGCTCAGTACTCAGGTTGCTGGGTGCTCAGTGATCAGGGTGTTGGGTGCTCAGTACTCAGGGTGCTGGGTGCTCAGTACTCAGGGTGCTGGGTGCTCAGTGCTCGGGGTGCTGGGTGCTCAGTGCTCGGGGTGCTGGGTGCTCAGTGCTCGGGGTGCTGGGTGCTCAGTGCTCAGGGTGCTCAGTACTCAGTGCTCAGGGTGCTGGGTGCTCAGTACTCAGGGTGCTGTGTGCTCAGTGTTCGGGGTGCTGGGTGCTCAGTACTCAGAGTGCTGGGTGCTCAGTGCTCAGGGTGCTGGGTGCTCAGTGCTCAGGGTGCTCGGTGCTTAGTACTCAGGGTGCTCGGTGCTCGGGGTGCTGGGTGCTCAGTGCACGGGGTGCTGGGTGCTCAGTGCTCGGGGTGCTGGGTGCTCAGTGCTCAGGGTGCTGGGTGCTCAGTACTCAAGGTGCTGGCTGCTCAGTGCTCAGGGTGCTGGGTGCTCAGTACTCAGGGAGCTCAGTGCTTGGGGTGCTGGGTGCTCAGTACTCAGGGTGCTCAGTGCTTGGGGTGTTGGGTGCTCAGTACTCAGGTTGCTGGGTGCTCAGTGATCAGGGTGTTGGGTGCTCAGTACTCAGGGTGCTGGGTGCTCAGTACTCAGGGTGCTGGGTGCTCAGTGCTCGGGGTGCTGGGTGCTCAGTGCTCGGGGTGCTGGGTGCTCAGTGCTCGGGGTGCTGGGTGCTCAGTGCTCGGGGTGCTGGGTTCTCAGTGCTCGGGGTGCTCGGTGCTCAGTGCTCGGGGTGCTGGGTGCTCAGTACTCGTGGTGCTCAGTGCTCAGTACTCAGGGTGCTGGGTGCTCAGTGCTCAGGGCGCTGGGTGCTCAGTGCTAGGGGTGCTGGCTGCTCGGTGCTCAGGTGGCTGGGTGGTCAGTACTCGGGGCGCTGGGTGCTCGGTACTCAGGGTGCGGGGTGCTCATTGCTTGGGGTGCTGGTTGCTCAGTGCTCGGGGTGCTGGGTGCTCAGTGCTCAGGGTGCTTTGTGCTCAGTGCTCAGGGTGCTGGGTGCTCAGTACTCAGGGTGCTGGGTGCTCAGTACTCGGGTGCTGGGTGCTCAGTGCTCAGGGTGCTGGGTGCTCAGTGCTCAGGGTGCTGGGTGCTCAGTGCTCGGGGTGCTGGGTGCTCAGTGCTCAGTACTCAGTGTGCTGGGTGCTCAGTGCTCAGTACTCAGGGTGCTGGGTGCTCAGTGCTTAGGGTGCTGGGTGCTCAGTGCTCAGGGTGCTGGGTGCTCAGTGCTCGTGGTGCTGGGTGCTCAGTGCTCAGTACTCAGGGTGCTGGGTGCTCAGTGCTCGGGGTGCTGGGTGCCCAGTGCTCAGTACTCAGGGTGCTCGGTGCTCAGTGCTCGGGGTGCTGGGTGCTCAGTGCTCGGGGTGCTGGGTGCTCAGTACTCGGGGTGCTGGGTGCTCAGTCCTCAGGGTGTTGGGTGCTCAGTACTCCGGGTGCTGGGTGCTCAGTTCTCGGGGTGCTCGGTGCTCAGTACTCAGTGATCAGGGTGCTGAGTGCTCAGTGCTCAGGGTGCTGGGTGTTCAGTACTCAGGGAGCTGGGTGGTCAGTACTCAGGGTGCTGGGTGCTCAGTGCTCAGGCTGCTGGGTGCTCAGTACTCGGGGTGCTCGGTGCCCAGTGCTCAGGGTGCTGGGTGCTCAGTACTCAGGGTGCTGGGTACTCAGTGCTCAGGGTGCTCGGTGCTCAGTACTCGGGGTGCTGGGTGCTCATTCTCGGGGTGCTGGGTGCTCAGTGCTCGGGGTGCTGGGTGCTCAGTACTCAGGGTGCTGGGTGCTCAGTGCTCAGGGTGCTGGGTGCTCAGTACTCAGGGTGCTGGGTGCTCAGTGCTCAGGGTGCTGGGTGCTCAGTACTCAGGGTGCTGGGTGCTCAGTGCTCAGGGTGCTGGGTGCTCAGTACTCAGGGTGCTGGGAGCTCAGTGCTCAGGGTGATCGGTGCTCAGTACTCAGGGTGCTCAGTACTCAGGGTGCTGGGTGCTCAGTGCTCGGGGTGCTGGGTGCTCAGTATTCAGGGTGCTGGGTGCTCAGTGCTTTGGGTTCTGGGTGCTCAGTGCTCAGGGTGATCGGTGCTCAGTACTCAGGGTGCTGGGTGCTCAGTGCTCAGGGTGCTGGGTGCTCAGTCCTCAGGGTGCTTAGTGCTCAGGGTGCTGGGTGCTCAGTGCTCGGGGTGCTCGGTGCTCAGTACTCAGGGTGCTGAGTGCTCAGTACTCAGGGTGCTGGGTGCTCAGTACTCAGGGTGCTGGGTGCTCAGTGCTCAGGTTGCTGGGTGATCAGTGCTCAGGGTGCTGGGTGCCCAGTGCTCAGCGTGCTGGGTGCTCAGTGCTTGGTGTGCTCGGTGCTCAGTACGTTGGGTGCTCACTACTCAGGGTGCTGGGTGCTCAGTGCTCGGGGTGATCCGTGCTCAGTACTCAGGTTGCTGGGTGCTCAGTGCTCGGGGTGCTCAGTGCTCAGTACGTTGGGTGCTCACTACTCAGGGTGCTGGGTGCTCAGTGCTCAGGGTGCTGGGTGCTCAGTGCTCAGGGTGCTTGGTGCTCTGTGCTCAGGGTGCTGGGTGCTCAGTACTCAGGGTGCTGGTTGCTCAGTACTCAGGGTGCTCAGTGCTCAGTACTCAGGGTGCTCAGTGCTCAGTACTCAGGGTGCTCAGTTCTCAGGGTGCTGGGTGCTCAGTACTCAGGGTGCATTGTGCTTAGTGCTCGGGGTGCTGGGTGCTCAGTACTCAGAATGCTGGGTGCTCAGTGCTCAGGGTGCTGGGTGCTCAGTGCTCAGGGTGCTCGGTGCTTAGTACTCAGGGTGCTCGGTGCTCGGGGTGCTGGGTGCTCAGTGCACGGGGTGCTGGGTGCTCAGTGCTCGGGGTGCTGGGTGCTCAGTGCTCAGGGTGCTGGGTGCTCAGTACTCAAGGTGCTGGCTGCTCAGTACTCAGGGTGCTGGGTGCTCAGTACTCAGGGAGCTCAGTGCTTGGGGTGCTGGGTGCTCAGTACTCAGGGTGCTCAGTGCTTGGGGTGTTGGGTGCTCAGTACTCAGGTTGCTGGGTGCTCAGTGATCAGGGTGTTGGGTGCTCAGTACTCAGGGTGCTGGGTGCTCAGTACTCAGGGTGCTGGGTGCTCAGTGCTCGGGGTGCTGGGTGCTCAGTGCTCGGGGTGCTGGGTGCTCAGTGCTCGGGGTGCTGGGTGCTCAGTGCTCGGGGTGCTGGGTGCTCAGTGCTCAGGGTGCTGGGTGCTCAGTACTCGGGGTGCTGGGTGCTCAGTGCTCGGGGTGCTGGGTTCTCAGTGCTCGGGGTGCTCGGTGCTCAGTGCTCGGGGTGCTGGGTGCTCAGAACTCGTGGTAATCAGTGCTCAGTACTCAGGGTGCTGGGTGCCCAGTGCTCAGGGCGCTGGGTGCTCAGTGCTCAGGGTGCTATCTGCTCGGTGCTCAGGTTGCTGGGTGGTCAGTACTCGGGGTGCTGGGTGCTCAGTACTCAGGGTGCGGGGTGCTCATTGCTTGGGGTGCTGGTTGCTCAATGCTCGGGGTGCTGGGTGCTCAGTGCTCGGGGCGCTGGGTGCTCAGTGCTCGGGGCGCTGGTTGCTCAGTGCTCGGGGCGCTGGGTGCTCAGTGCTCTGGGTGCTCGGTGCTCAGTACTCAGGGTGCTGGGTTCTCAGTGCTCGGGTTGCACGGTGCTCAGTATGTTGGGTGCTCACTACTCAGGGTGCTGAGTGCTCAGTGCTCAGGGTGCTCAGTGCTCAGTACTCAGGGTGCTCAGTGCTCAGTACTCAGGGTGCTCGGTGCTCAGGGTGCTGGGTGCTCAGTGCTCAGGGTGCTGGGTGCTCATTACTCGCGGTGCTGCGTGCTCAGTGCTCGGGGTGCTCGGTGCTCAGCACTCAGGGTGCTGGGTGCTCAGTACTCAGGTGCTGTGTGCTCAGTGCTCAGGGTGCTGGGTGCTCAGTGTTCGGGGTGCTGGGTGCTCAGTGCTCAGTACTCAGGGTGCTTGGTGTTCAGTGCTTGGGGTGCTGGGTGCTCAGTGCTCAGGGTGCTCAGTGCTCAGTACTCGGGGTGCTGGGTGCTCAGAGCTCAGGGTGCTCAATGCTCAGTACTCGGGGTGCTGTGTGCTCAGTGCTCAGGGTGCTCAGTGCTCGGGGTGCTGGGTGCTCAGTGCTCGGGGCGCTGGGTGCTCAGTGCTCGGGGTGCTGGGTGCTCAGTACTCAGGGTGCTGGGTGCTCAGTGCTCAGGGTGCTCAGTGCTCAGTACTCAGTGCTCAGGGTGCTCAGTACTCGGGGTGCTGGGTGCTCAGTGCTCAGGGTGCTCAGTGCTCAGTACTCAGTGCTCAGGGTGCTCAGTGCTCAGTGCTCAGGGTGCTGTATGTTCAGTACTCAGGGTGCTGGTTGCTCAGTACTCAGGGTGCTGGGTGCTCAGTGCTCAGGGTGCTGGGTGCTCAGTGCTCGGGGTGCTCAGTTCTCAGGGTGCTGTGTGTTCAGTGCTCAGGGTACTGGATGCGCAGTACTCAGGGTGCTCGGTGCTTAGTACTCAGGGTGCTGGGTGCTCAGTACTCCGGGTGCTGGGTGCTCAGTGCTCGGGGTACTCGGAGCTCAGTACTCAGGGTGCTGGGTGCTCAGTTCTCGGGGTGATCGGTGCTCAGTACTCAGGGTGCTGGGTGCTCAGTTCTCGGGGTGATCGGTGCTCAGTACTCAGGGTGCTGGGTCCTCAGTGCTCAGGGTGCTGGGTGCTCAGTGCTCAGGGTGCTGTGTGCACAGTACTCAGGGTGCTGGGTGCTCAGTGCTCGGGGTGCTGGGTGCTCAGTACTCAGGGTGCTGGGTGCTCAGTACTCGGGTGCTGGGTGCTCAGTACTCAGGGTGCTGGGTGCTCAGTGCTCGGGGTGCTGGGTGCTCAGTGCTCAGTACTCAGGGTGCTGGGTGCTCAGTGCTCGGGGTGCTGGGTGCTCAGGGTGCTGGGTGCTCTGTGCTCGGGGTGCTGGGTGCTCAGTACTCAGGGTGCTGGGTGCTCAGTACTCGGGTGCTGGGTGCTCAGTGCTCAGGGTGCTGGGTGCTCAGTGCTCGGGGTGCTGGGTGCTCAGTGCTCAGTACTCAGGGTGCTGGGTGCTCAGTGCTCGGGGTGCTGGGTGCTCAGTGCTCAGTGTGCTGGGTGCTCAGTGCTCAGGGCGCTGGGTGCTCAGTGCTCAGTCCTCAGGGTGATGGGTGCACAGTGCTCAGGGTGCTGGGTGCTCAGTGCTCAGGGTGCTGGGTACTCAGTGCTCGGGGTGCTGGGTGCTCAGTACTCAGGGTGCTGGGTGCTCAGTACACATGGTGCTGGGTTCTCAGTGCTCGGGTTGCTGGGTGCTCAGTGCTCGGGGTGCTGGGTGCTCAGTGCTCGGGGTGCTGTGTGTTCAGTGCTCACGGTGCTGGGTGTTCAGTACTCAGGGTGCTGGGTGCTCAGTACTCAGGGTTCTCATTGCTCAGGGTGCTGGGTGCTCAGTACTCAGGGTGCTGGGTGCTCAGTACTCAGGGTGCTCAGTGCTCAGTACTCAGGGTGCTCAGTGCTCAGTACTCAGGGTGTTCGGTGCTCAGGGTGCTGGGTGCTCATTGCTCCGGGTGCTGGGTGCTCATTGCTCGCGGTGCTGCAAGCTCAGTGCTCGGGGTGCTCGGTGCTCAGTACTCAGGGTGCTGGGTACTCAGTGCTCAGGGTGCTCGGTGCTCAGTACTCGGGGTGCTGGGTGCTCATTCTCGGGGTGCTTGGTGCTCAGTGCTCGGGGTGCTGGGTGCTCAGTACTCAGGGTGCTGGGTGCTCAGTGCTCAGGGTGCTGGGTGCTCAGTACTCAGGGTGCTGGGTGCTCAGTGCTCAGGGTGCTGGGTGCTCAGTACTCAGGGTGCTGGGTGCTCAGTGCTCAGGGTGCTGAGTGCTCAGTACTCAGGGTGCTGGGAGCTCAGTGCTCAGGGTGATCGGTGCTCAGTACTCAGGGTGCTCAGTACTCAGGGTGCTGGGTGCTCAGTGCTCGGGGTGCTGGGTGCTCAGTATTCAGGGTGCTGGGTGCTCAGTGCTTTGGGTTCTGGGTGCTCAGTGCTCAGGGTGATCGGTGCTCAGTACTCAGGGTGCTGGGTGCTCAGTGCTCAGGGTGCTGGGTGCTCAGTCCTCAGGGTGCTTAGTGCTCAGGGTGCTGGGTGCTCAGTGCTCGGGGTGCTCGGTGCTCAGTACTCAGGGTGCTGAGTGCTCAGTACTCAGGGTGCTGGGGGCTCATTACTCAGGGTGCTGGGTGCTCAGTGCTCAGGTTGCTGGGTGATCAGTGCTCAGGGTGCTGGGTGCTCAGTGCTCAGCGTGCTGGGTGCTCAGTGCGCGGGGTGCTGGGTGCTCAGTACTCAGGTTGCTGGGTGCTCAGTGCTTGGTGTGCTCGGTGCTCAGTACGTTGGGTGCTCACTACTCAGGGTGCTGGGTGCTCAGTGCTCGGGGTGATCCGTGCTCAGTACTCAGGTTGCTGGGTGCTCAGTTCTCGGGGTGCTCAGTGCTCAGTACGTTGGGTGCTCACTACTCAGGGTGTTGGGTGCTCAGTGCTCAGGGTGCTGGGTGCTCAGTGCTCAGGGTGCTGGGTGCTCAGTGCTCAGGGTGCTGGGTGCTCAGTACTCAGGGTGCTGGTTGCTCAGTACTCAGGGTGCTCAGTGCTCAGTACTCAGGGTGCTCAGTGCTCAGTACTCAGGGTGCTCAGTTCTCAGGGTGCTGGGTGCTCAGTGCTCAGGGTGCTGGGTGTTCAGTACTCAGGGAGCTGGGTGCTCAGTACTCAGGGTGCTGGGTGCTCAGTGCTCCGGGTGCTCGGTGCTCAGTACTCAGGGTGCTGAGTGCTCAGTACTCAGGGTGCTGGGTGCTCAGTACTCAGGGTGCTGGGTGCTCAGTGCTCAGTTTGCTGGGTGATCAGTGCTCAGGGTGCTGGGTCCTCAGTGCTCAGCGTGCTGGGTGCTCAGTGCTCGGGGTGCTGGGTGCTCAGTACTCAGGTTGCTGGGTGCTCAGTGCTTGGTGTGCTCGGTGCTCAGTACTCAGGGTGCTCAGTGCTCAGTACTCAGTGTGCTCAGTACTCGGGGTGCTGGGTGCTCATTCTCGGGGTGCTGGGTGCTCAGTGCTCGGGGTGCTGGGTGCTCAGTACTCAGGGTGCTGGGTGCTCAGTGCTCAGGGTGCTGGGTGCTCAGTACTCAGGGTGCTGGGTGCTCAGTGCTCAGGGTGCTGGGTGCTCAGTACTCAGGGTGCTGGGTGCTCAGTGCTCAGGGTGCTGGGTGCTCAGTACTCAGGGTGCTGGGAGCTCAGTGCTCAGGGTGATCGGTGCTCAGTACTCAGGGTGCTCAGTGCTTAGGGTGCTTGGTGCTCAGTGCTCAGGGTGCTGGGTGCTCAGTACTCAGGGTTCTCATTGCTCAGGGTGCTGGGTGCTCAGTACTCAGGGTGCTGGGTGCTCAGTACTCAGGGTGCTCAGTGCTGAGTACTCAGGGTGCTCAGTGCTCAGTACTCAGGGTGCTCGGTGCTCAGGGTGCTGGGTGCTCATTGCTCCGGGTGCTGGGTGCTCATTGCTCGCGGTGCTACATGCTCAGTGCTCGGGGTGCTCGGTGCTCAGTACTCAGGGTGCTGGGTACTCAGTGCTCAGGGTGCTCGGTGCTCAGTACTCGGGGTGCTGGGTGCTCATTCTCGGGGTGCTTGGTGCTCAGTGCTCGGGGTGCTGGGTGCTCAGTACTCAGGGTGCTGGGTGCTCAGTACTCAGGGTGCTGGGTGCTCAGTACTCAGGGTGCTGGGTGCTCAGTGCTCAGGGTGCTGGGTGCTCAGTACTCAGGGTGCTGGGTGCTCAGTGCTCAGGGTGCTGGGTGCTCAGTACTCAGGGTGCTGGGAGCTCAGTGCTCAGGGTGATCGGTGCTCAGTACTCAGGGTGCTCAGTACTCAGGGTGCTGGGTGCTCAGTGCTCGGGGTGCTGGGTGCTCAGTATTCAGGGTGCTGGGTGCTCAGTGCTTTGGGTTCTGGGTGCTCAGTGCTCAGGGTGATCGGTGCTCAGTACTCAGGGTGCTGGGTGCTCAGTGCTCAGGGTGCTGGGTGCTCAGTCCTCAGGGTGCTTAGTGCTCAGGGTGCTGGGTGCTCAGTGCTCGGGGTGCTCGGTGCTCAGTACTCAGGGTGCTGAGTGCTCAGTACTCAGGGTGCTGGGTGCTCAGTACTCAGGGTGCTGGGTGCTCAGTGCTCAGTTTGCTGGGTGATCAGTGCTCAGGGTGCTGGGTCCTCAGTGCTCAGCGTGCTGGGTGCTCAGTGCTCGGGGTGCTGGGTGCTCAGTACTCAGGTTGCTGGGTGCTCAGTGCTTGGTGTGCTCGGTGCTCAGTACGTTGGGTGCTCACTACTCAGGGTGCTGGGTGCTCAGTGCTCGGGGTGATCCGTGCTCATTACTCAGGTTGCTGGGTGCTCAGTTCTCGGGGTGCTCAGTGCTCAGTACGTTGGGTGCTCACTACTCAGGGTGCTGGGTGCTCAGTGCTCAGGGTGCTGGGTGCTCAGTGCTCAGGGTGCTTGGTGCTCAGTGCTCAGGGTGCTGGGTGCTCAGTACTCAGGGTGCTGGTTGCTCAGTACTCAGGGTGCTCAGTGCTCAGTACTCAGGGTGCTCAGTGCTCAGTACTCAGGGTGCTCAGTTCTCAGGGTGCTGGGTGCTCAGTCCTCAGGGTGCTGGGTGCTCAGTGCTCAGGGTGCTCAGTGCTCAGTGCTCAGGGTGCTGGGTGCTCAGTACTCAGGGTGCTGTGTGCTCAGTGCTCGGGGTGCTGGGTGCTCAGTACTCAGAGTGCTGGGTGCTCAGTGCTCAGGGTGCTGGGTGCTCAGTGCTCAGGGTGCTCGGTGCTTAGTACTCAGGGTGCTCGGTGCTCGGGGTGCTGGGTGCTCAGTGCACGGGGTGCTGGGTGCTCAGTGCACGGGGTGCTGGGTGCTCAGTGCTCGGGGTGTTGGGTGCTCAGTGCTCAGGGTGCTGGGTGCACAGTACTCAGGGTGCTGGGTGCTCAGTGCTCGGGGTGCTGGGTGCTCAGTACTCAGGGTGCTGGGTGCTCAGTACTCGGGTGCTGGGTGCTCAGTACTCAGGGTGCTGGGTGCTCAGTGCTCGGGGTGCTGGGTGCTCAGTGCTCAGTACTCAGGGTGCTGGGTGCTCAGTGCTCGGGGTGCTGGGTGCTCAGTGCTCAGGGTGCTGGGTGCTCAGTGCTCGGGGTGCTGGGTGCTCAGTACTCAGGGTGCTGGGTGCTCAGTACTCGGGTGCTGGGTGCTCAGTGCTCAGGGTGCTGGGTGCTCAGTGCTCGGGGTGCTGGGTGCTCAGTGCTCAGTACTCAGGGTGCTGGGTGCTCAGTGCTCGGGGTGCTGGGTGCTCAGTGCTCAGGGTGCTGGGTGCTCAGTGCTCAGGGCGCTGGGTGCTCAGTGCTCAGTCCTCAGGTTGATGGGTGCACAGTGCTCAGGGTGCTGGGTGCTCAGTGCTCAGGGTGCTGGGTACTCAGTGCTCGTTGTGCTGGGTGCTCAGTACTCAGGGTGCTGGGTGCTCAGTACACATGGTGCTGGGTTCTCAGTGCTCGGGTTGCTGGGTGCTCAGTGCTCGGGTTGCTGGGTGCTCAGTGCTCGGGTTGCTGTGTGTTCAGTGCTCACGGTGCTGGTTGTTCAGTACTCAGGGTGCTGGGTGCTCAGTACTCAGGGTTCTCATTGCTCAGGGTGCTGGGTGCTCAGTACTCAGGGTGCTGGGTGCTCAGTACTCAGGGTGCTCAGTGCTCAGTACTCAGGGTGCTCAGTGCTCAGTACTCAGGGTGCTCGGTGCTCAGGGTGCTGGGTGCTCATTGCTCCGGGTGCTGGGTGCTCATTGCTCGCGGTGCTGCATGCTCAGTGCTCGGGGTGCTCGGTGCTCAGTACTCAGGGTGCTGGGTACTCAGTGCTCAGGGTGCTCGGTGCTCAGTACTCGGGGTGCTGGGTGCTCATTCTCGGGGTGCTTGGTGCTCAGTGCTCGGGGTGCTGGGTGCTCAGTAATCAGGGTGCTGCGTGCTCAGTGCTCAGGGTGCTGAGTGCTCAGTACTCAGGGTGCTGGGAGCTCAGTGCTCAGGGTGATCGGTGCTCAGTACTCTGGGTGCTCAGTACTCAGGGTGCTGGGTGCTCAGTCCTCGGGGTGCTGGGTGCTCAGTATTCAGGGTGCTGGGTGCTCAGTGCTTTGGGTTCTGGGTGCTCAGTGCTCAGGGTGATCGGTGCTCAGTACTCAGGGTGCTGGGTGCTCAGTGCTCAGGGTGCTGGGTGCTCAGTCCTCAGGGTGCTTAGTGCTCAGGGTGCTGGGTGCTCAGTGCTCGGGGTGCTCGGTGCTCAGTACTCAGGGTGCTGAGTGCTCAGTACTCAGGGTGCTGGGTGCTCAGTACTCAGGGTGCTGGGTGCTCAGTGCTCAGGTTGCTGGGTGATCAGTGCTCAGGGTGCTGGGTGCTCAGTGCTCAGCGTGCTGGGTCCTCAGTGCTCGGGGTGCTGGGTGCTCAGTACTCAGGGTGCTGTGTGCTCAGTGCTCGGGGTGCTGGGTGCTCAGTACTCAGAGTGCTGGGTGCTCAGTGCTCAGGGTGCTGGGTGCTCAGTGCTCAGGGTGCTCGGTGCTTAGTACTCAGGGTGCTCGGTGCTCGGGGTGCTGGGTGCTCAGTGCACGGGGTGCTGGGTGCTCAGTGCTCGGGGTGCTGGGTGTTCAGTGCTCAGGGTGCTGGGTGCTCAGTGCTCAGGGTGCTGGGTGCTCAGTGCTCAGGGTGTTGGGTGCACAGTACTCAGGGTGCTGGGTGCTCAGTGCTCGGGGTGCTGGGTGCTCAGTGCTCAGGGTGCTGGGTGCTCAGTACTCAGGGTGCTGGGTGCTCAGTGCTCAGGGTGCTGAGTGCTCAGTACTCAGGGTGCTGGGAGCTCAGTGCTCAGGGTGATCGGTGCTCAGTACTCAGGGTGCTCAGTACTCAGGGTGCTGGGTGCTCAGTCCTCGGGGTGCTGGGTGCTCAGTATTCAGGGTGCTGGGTGCTCAGTGCTTTGGGTTCTGGGTGCTCAGTGCTCAGGGTGATCGGTGCTCAGTACTCAGGGTGCTGGGTGCTCAGTGCTCAGGGTGCTGGGTGCTCAGTCCTCAGGGTGCTTAGTGCTCAGGGTGCTGGGTGCTCAGTGCTCGGGGTGATCCGTGCTCAGTACTCAGGTTGCTGGGTGCTCAGTTCTCGGGGTGCTCAGTGCTCAGTACGTTGGGTGCTCACTACTCAGGGTGCTGGGTGCTCAGTGCTCAGGGTGCTGTGTGCTCAGTGCTCAGGGTGCTTGGTGCTCAGTGCTCAGGGTGCTGGGTGCTCAGTACTCAGGGTGCTGGTTGCTCAGTACTCAGGGTGCTCAGTGCTCAGTACTCAGGGTGCTCAGTGCTCAGTACTCAGGGTGCTCAGTTCTCAGGGTGCTGGGTGCTCAGTCCTCAGGGTGCTGGGTGCTCAGTGCTCAGGGTGCTCAGTGCTCAGTGCTCAGGGTGCTGGGTGCTCAGTACTCAGGGTGCTGTGTGCTCAGTGCTCGGGGTGCTGGGTGCTCAGTACTCAGAGTGCTGGGTGCTCAGTGCTCAGGGTGCTGGGTGCTCAGTGCTCAGGGTGCTCGGTGCTTAGTACTCAGGGTGCTCGGTGCTCGGGGTGCTGGGTGCTCAGTGCACGGGGTGCTGGGTGCTCAGTGCTCGGGGTGCTGGGTGCTCAGTGCTCAGGGTGCTGGGTGCTCAGTACTCAAGGTGCTGGCTGCTCAGTACTCAGGGTGCTGGGTGCTCAGTACTCAGGGAGCTCAGTGCTTGGGGTGCTGGGTGCTCAGTACTCAGGGTGCTCAGTGCTTGGGGTGTTGGGTGCTCAGTACTCAGGTTGCTGGGTGCTCAGTGATCAGGGTGTTGGGTGCTCAGTACTCAGGGTGCTGGGTGCTCAGTACTCAGGGTGCTGGGTGCTCAGTGCTCGGGGTGCTGGGTGCTCAGTGCTCGGGGTGCTGGGTGCTCAGTGCTCGGGGTGCTGGGTGCTCAGTGCTCGGGGTGCTGGGTGCTCAGTGCTCGGGGTGCTGGGTGCTCAGTGCTCGGGGTGCTGGGTTCTCAGTGCTCGGGGTGCTCGGTGCTCAGTGCTCGGGGTGCTTGGTGCTCAGTACTCGTGGTGCTCAGTGCTCAGTACTCAGGGTGCTGGGTGCTCAGTGCTCAGGGCGCTGGGTGCTCAGTGCTAGGGGTGCTGGCTGCTCGGTGCTCAGGTTGCTGGGTGGTCAGTACTCGGGGCGCTGGGTGCTCAGTACTCAGGGTGCGGGGTGCTCATTGCTTGGGGTGCTGGTTGCTCAGTGCTCTGGGTGCTGGGTGCTCAGTGCTCAGGGTGCTTGGTGTTCAGTGCTCAGGGTGCTGGGTGCTCAGTACTCAGGGTGCTGGGTGCTCAGTACTCGGGTGCTGGGTGCTCAGTGCTCAGGGTGCTGGGTGCTCATTGCTCAGTGTGCTGGGTGCTCAGTGCTCGGGGTGCTGGGTGCACAGTGCTCAGTACTCAGGGTGCTGGGTGCTCAGTGCTCAGTACTCAGGGTGCTGGGTGCTCAGTGCTTAGGGTGCTGGGTGCTCAGTGCTCAGGGTGCTGGGTGCTCAGTGCTCGGGGTGCTGGGTGCTCAGTGCTCAGTACTCAGGGTGCTGGGTGCTCAGTGCTCGGGGTGCTGGGTGATCAGTGCTCGGGGTGCTGGGTGCTCAGTGCTCAGGGTGCTGGGTGCTCAGTGCTCAGGGTGCTGGGTGCTCAGTACTCAGGGTGCTGGTTGCTCAGTGCTCGGGGTGCTCGGTGCTCAGTACTCAAGGTGCTGGGTGCTCAGGGATCAGGGTGCTGGGTGCTCAGTGCTCGGGCTGCTGGGTGCTCAGTGCTCAGGGTGCTGGGTGCTCAGTACTCAGGGTGCTGGGTGCTCAGTGCTCAGGGTGCTGGGTGCTCAGTGCTCGGGGTGCTGGGTGCTCAGTACTCAGGGTGCTGGGTGCTCAGTGCTCGGGCTGCTGGGTGCTCAGTGCTCAGGGTGCTGGGTGCTCAGTACTCAGGGTGCTGGGTGCTCAGTACTCCGGGTGCTGGATGCTCAGTACTCAGGGTGCTGGGTGCTCAGTACTCAGTGTGCTGAGTGCTCAGTACTCGGGTGCTGGGTGCTCAGTGCTCAGGGTGCTGGGTGCTCAGTGCTCGGGGTGCTGGGTGCTCAGTGCTCAGTACTCAGGGTGGTGGGTGCTCAGTGCTCAGGGTGCTGTGTGCGAAGTGCTCAGGGTGCTGGGTGCTCAGTGCTCAGGGTGCTGGGTGCTCAGTGCTCAGTACTCAGGGTGGTGGGTGCTCAGTACTCAGGGTGCTGGGTGCTCAGTACTCCGGGTGCTGGGTGCTCAGTACTCGGGGTGCTCGGTGCTCAGTGCTCAAGGTGCTGGGTGCTCAGTACTCAGGGTGCTCAATGCTCAGTGTGCTGGGTGCTCAGTACACAGGGTGCTGGGTGCTCAGTGCTCAGGGTGCTCGTTGCTCAGTGCTCAGTGCTCAGGGTGCTGGTTGCTCAGTACTCAGGGTGCTGGGTGCTCAGTACTCAGGGTGCTGGGTGCTCAGTGCTCAGGGTAGTGGGTGCTCAGTACTCAGGGTGCTGGGTGATCAGTGCTCGGGGTGCTGGGTGCTCAGTGCTCAGGGTGCTGGGTGCTCAGTGCTCAGGGTGCTGGGTGCTCAGTGCTCGGGGTGCTGGGTGCTCAGTGCTCAGTGCTCAGGGTGCTGGGTGATCAGTGCTCAGTGCTCAGGGTGCTGGTTGCTCAGTACTCAGGGTGCTGGGTGCTCAGTACTCAGGGTGCTGGGTGCTCAGTGCTCAGGTTGCTGGGTGCTCAGTACTCAGGGTGCTGGGTGATCAGTGCTCGGGGTGCTGGGTGCTCAGTGCACAGGTTGCTTGGTGCTCAGTGCTCAGGGTGCTGGGTGCTCAGTACTCAGGGTGCTGGGTGCTCAGTGCTCGGGGTGCTCGGTGCTCCGTACTCAGGGTGCTGAGTACTCAGTGCTCAGGGCGCTGGGTGCTCAGTATTCAGGGTGCTCAGTGCTCAGTACTCGGGGTGCTTGGTGCTCAGTACTCAGGGTGCTCAGTGCTCAGTACTCGGGGTGCTGGGTGCTCAGTGCTCAGGGTGCTCAGTGCTCAGTGCTCGGTGTGCTGGGTGCTCAGTGCTCGGGGCGCTGGATGCTCAGTGCTCGGGGTGCTGGGTGCTCAGTACTCGGGGTGCTGGGTGCTCAGTGCTCAGTGTGCTCAGTGCTCAGTACTCAGTGCACAGGGTGCTCAGTGCTCAGTGCTCAGGGTGCTGGGTGTTCAGTACTCAGGGTGCTGGGTGCTCAGTACTCAGGGTGCTGGGTGCTCAGTGCTCGGGGTGCCCAGTGCTCAGTGCTCGGGGCGCTGGGTGCTCAGTGCTCGGGGTGCTGGGTGCTCAGTACTCAGGGTGCTGGGTGCTCAGTGCTCGGGCTGCTGGGTGCTCAGTGCTCAGGGTGCTGGGTGCTCAGTACTCAGGGTGCTGGGTGCTCAGTGCTCAGGGTGCTGGGTGCTCAGTGCTCGGGGTGCTGGGTGCTCAGTACTCAGGGTGCTGGGTGCTCAGCGCTCGTGCTGCTGGGTGCTCAGTGCTCAGGGTGCTGGGTGCTCAGTACTCAGGGTGCTGGGTGCTCAGTACTCCGGGTGCTGGCTGCTCAGTACTCAGGGTGCTGGGTGCTCAGTACTCAGTGTGCTGAGTGCTCAGTACTCGGGTGCTGGGTGCTCAGTGCTCAGGGTGCTGGGTGCTCAGTGCTCGGGGTGCTGGGTGCTCAGTGCTCAGTACTCAGGGTGCTGGGTGTTCAGTGCTCAGGGTGCTGGGTGCTCAGTGCTCAGTACTCAGGTTGCTGGGTGCTCAGTGCTCAGGGTGCTGTGTGCGCAGTGCTCAGGGTGCTGTGTGCTCAGTGCTCAGGGTGCTGGGTACTCAGTGCTCAGGGTGCTGGGTGCTCAGTACTCAGGGTGCTGGGTGCTCAGTACACAGGGTGCTGGGTGCTCAGTGCTCGGGGTGCTGCGTGCTCAGTGCTCGCGGTGCTGGGTGCTCAGTGCTCGGGGTGCTTGGAGCTCAGTACTCAGGGTGCTGGGTGCTCAGTGCTCGAGGTGCTCAGTACTCAGGGTGCTGTGTGTTCAGTGCTCAGGGTGCTGGGTGCTCAGTACTCAGGGTGCTCGGTGCTTAGTACTCAGGATGCTGCGTGCTCAGTACTCCGGGTGCTGGGTGCTCAGTGCTCGGGGTGCTCGGTGCTCAGTGCTCAAGGTGCTGAGTGCTCAGTACTCAGGGTGCTCATTGCTCAGGGTGCTGGGTGCTCAGTACTCAGGGTGCTGGGTGCTCAGTGCTCAGGGTGCTCGGTGCTCAGTACGTTGGGTGCTCAGTACTCAGGGTGCAGGGTGCTCAGTACTCAGTGTGCTCAGTGCTCAGTACTCAGGGTGCCGGGTGCACAGTGCTCGGGGTGCTGGGTGCTCATTAATCAGGGTGCTGGGTGCTCAGTACTCAGGGTGCTCAGTGCTTGTGGTGCTGGGTGCTCAGTACTCAGGGTGCTCAGTGCTTGGGGTGCTGGGTGCTCAGTACTCAGTTTGATGGGTGCTCAGTGCTCAGGGTGCTGGGTGCTCAGTACTCAGGGTGCTGGGTGCTCAGTACTCAGGGTGCTGGGTGCTCAGTGCTTGGGGTGCTGGGTGCTCAGTGCTCGGGGTGCTGGGTGCTCAGTGCTCAGGGTGCTGGGTGATCAGTTCTCGGGGTGCTGGGTGCTCAGTGCTCGGGGTGCTGGGTGCTCAGTGCTCAGGGTGCTTGGTGCTCAGTACTCAGGGTGCTGGGTGCTCAGTGCTCAGGGTGCTGGGTGCTCAGTGCTCAGGGTGCCGGGTGCTCAGTTCTCAGGGTGCTGGGTGCTCAGTGCTCAGGGTGCTGGGTGCTCAGTGCTCAGGGTGCTGGGTGCTCAGTGCTCAGGGTGCTCGTTGCTCAGTACTCAGGGTTTTGGGTGCTCAGTGCTCAGGGTAGTGGGTGCTCAGTACTCAGGGTGCTGGGTGATCAGTGCTCGGGGTGCTGGGTGCTCAGGGCTCAGGGTGCTGGGTGCTCAGTGCTCAGGGTGCTGGGTGCTCAGTGCTCGGGGTGCTGGGTGCTCAGTGCTCAGTGCTCAGGGTGCTGGGTGCTCAGTGCTCAGTGCTCAGGGTGCTGGTTGCTCAGTACTCAGGGTGCTGGGTGCTCAGTACTCAGGGTGCTGGGTGCTCAGTGCTCAGGTTGCTGGGTGCTCAGTACTCAGGGTGCTGGGTGATCAGTGCTCGGGGTGCTGGGTGCTCAGTGCTCAGGGTGCTTGCTGCTCAGTGCTCAGGGTGCTGGGTGCTCAGTACTCAGGGTGCTGGGTGCTCAGTGCTCGGGGTGCTCGGTGCTCAGTACTCAGATTGCTGGGTACTCAGTGCTCAGGGTGCTGGGTGCTCAGTATTCAGGGTGCTCAGTGCTCAGTACTCGGGGTGCTTGGTGCTCAGTACTCAGGGTGCTCAATGCTCAGTACTCGGGGTGCTGGGTGCTCAGTGATCAGGGTGATCAGTGCTCAGTGCTCGGGGTGCTGGGTGCTCAGTGCTCGGGGCACTGGATGCTCAGTGCTCGAGGTGCTGGGTGCTCAGTGCTCGGGGTGCTGGGTGCTCAGTGCTCAGTGTGCTCAGTGCTCAGTGCTCAGTGCTCGGGGTGCTGGGTGCTCAGTGCTCAGGGTGCTGTGTGCTCAGTGCTCAGGGTGCTGGGTGATCAGTTCTTAGGGTGCTGGGTGCTCAGTGCTCAGGGTGCTGGGTGCTCAGTGCTCGGGGTGCTGGGTGCACAGTGCTCGGGGTGCTGGGTGCTCAGTGCTCAGGGTGCTGGGTGCTCAGTGCTCAGTGCTCAGGGTGCTGGTTGCTCAGTACTCAGGGTGCTGGGTGCTCAGTACTCAGTTTGCTGGGTGCTCAGTGCTCAGGGCGCTGGGTGCTCAGTACTCAGGGTGCTGGGTGATCAGTGCTCGGGGTGCTGGGTGCTCAGTGCTCAGGGTGCTGGGTGCACAGTGCTTAGGGTGCTGGGTGCTCAGTACTCAGGGTGCTGGGTGCTCAGTGCTCGGGGTGCTCGGTGCTCAGTACTCAAGGTGCTGGGTGCTCAGTGCTAAGGGTGCTGGGTGCTCAGTATTCAGGGTGCTCAGTGCTCAGGGTGCTCAGTGCTCAGTACTCGGGGTGCTTGGTGCTCAGTACTCAGGGTGCTCAGTGCTCAGTACTCGGGGTGCTGGGTGCTCAGTATTCAGGGTGCTCAGTGCTCAGTACTCGGGGTGCTTGGTGCTCAGTACTCAGGGTGCTCAGTGCTCAGTGCTCGTGGTGCTGGGTGCTCAGTGCTCGGGGCGCTGGATGCTCAGTGCTCGGGGTGCTGGGTGCTCAGTACTCGGGGTGCTGGGTGCTCAGTTCTCAGTGTGCTCAGTGCTCAGTACTCAGTGCACAGGGTGCTCAGTGCTCAGTGCTCAGGGTGCTGGGTGTTCAGTACTCAGGGTGCTGGGTGCTCAGTACTCAGTGTGCTGGGTGCTCAGTGCTCGGGGTGCCCAGTGCTCAGTGCTCGGGGCGCTGGGTGCTAAGTGCTCGGGGTGCTGGGTGCTCAGTACTCAGGGTGCTGGGTGCTCAGTGCTCGGGCTGCTGGGTGCTCAGTGCTCAGGGTGCTGGGTGCTCAGTACTCAGGGTGCTGGGTGCTCAGTGCTCAGGGTGCTGGGTGCTCAGTGCTCGGGGTGCTGGGTGCTCAGTACTCAGGGTGCTGGGTGCTCAGTGCTCGGGCTGCTGGGTGCTCAGTGCTCAGGGTGCTGGGTGCTCAGTACTCAGGGTGCTGGGTGCTCAGTACTCCGGGTGCTGGCTGCTCAGTACTCAGGGTGCTGGGTGCTCAGTACTCAGTGTGCTGAGTGCTCAGTACTCGGGTGCTGGGTGCTCAGGGCTCAGGGTGCTGGGTGCTCAGTGCTCGGGGTGCTGGGTGCTCAGTGCTCAGTACTAAGGGTGCTGGGTTCTCAGTGCTCGGGGTGCTCGGTGCTCAGTGCTCGGGGTGCTTGGTGCTCAGTACTCGTGGTGCTCAGTGCTCAGTACTCAGGGTGCTGGGTGCTCAGTGCTCAGGGCGCTGGGTGCTCAGTGCTAGGGGTGCTGGCTGCTCGGTGCTCAGGTTGCTGGGTGGTCAGTACTCGGGGCGCTGGGTGCTCAGTACTCAGGGTGCGGGGTGCTCATTGCTTGGGGTGCTGGTTGCTCAGTGCTCTGGGTGCTGGGTGCTCAGTGCTCAGGGTGCTTGGTGTTCAGTGCTCAGGGTGCTGGGTGCTCAGTACTCAGGGTGCTGGGTGCTCAGTACTCGGGTGCTGGGTGCTCAGTGCTCAGGGTGCTGGGTGCTCATTGCTCAGTGTGCTGGGTGCTCAGTGCTCGGGGTGCTGGGTGCACAGTGCTCAGTACTCAGGGTGCTGGGTGCTCAGTGCTCAGTACTCAGGGTGCTGGGTGCTCAGTGCTTAGGGTGCTGGGTGCTCAGTGCTCAGGGTGCTGGGTGCTCAGTGCTCGGGGTGCTGGGTGCTCAGTGCTCAGTACTCAGGGTGCTGGGTGCTCAGTGCTCGGGGTGCTGGGTGATCAGTGCTCGGGGTGCTGGGTGCTCAGTGCTCAGGGTGCTGGGTGCTCAGTGCTCAGGGTGCTGGGTGCTCAGTACTCAGGGTGCTGGTTGCTCAGTGCTCGGGGTGCTCGGTGCTCAGTACTCAAGGTGCTGGGTGCTCAGGGATCAGGGTGCTGGGTGCTCAGTGCTCGGGCTGCTGGGTGCTCAGTGCTCAGGGTGCTGGGTGCTCAGTACTCAGGGTGCTGGGTGCTCAGTGCTCAGGGTGCTGGGTGCTCAGTGCTCGGGGTGCTGGGTGCTCAGTACTCAGGGTGCTGGGTGCTCAGTGCTCGGGCTGCTGGGTGCTCAGTGCTCAGGGTGCTGGGTGCTCAGTACTCAGGGTGCTGGGTGCTCAGTACTCCGGGTGCTGGATGCTCAGTACTCAGGGTGCTGGGTGCTCAGTACTCAGTGTGCTGAGTGCTCAGTACTCGGGTGCTGGGTGCTCAGTGCTCAGGGTGCTGGGTGCTCAGTGCTCGGGGTGCTGGGTGCTCAGTGCTCAGTACTCAGGGTGGTGGGTGCTCAGTGCTCAGGGTGCTGTGTGCGAAGTGCTCAGGGTGCTGGGTGCTCAGTGCTCAGGGTGCTGGGTGCTCAGTGCTCAGTACTCAGGGTGGTGGGTGCTCAGTACTCAGGGTGCTGGGTGCTCAGTACTCCGGGTGCTGGGTGCTCAGTACTCGGGGTGCTCGGTGCTCAGTGCTCAAGGTGCTGGGTGCTCAGTACTCAGGGTGCTCAATGCTCAGTGTGCTGGGTGCTCAGTACACAGGGTGCTGGGTGCTCAGTGCTCAGGGTGCTCGTTGCTCAGTGCTCAGTGCTCAGGGTGCTGGTTGCTCAGTACTCAGGGTGCTGGGTGCTCAGTACTCAGGGTGCTGGGTGCTCAGTGCTCAGGGTAGTGGGTGCTCAGTACTCAGGGTGCTGGGTGATCAGTGCTCGGGGTGCTGGGTGCTCAGTGCTCAGGGTGCTGGGTGCTCAGTGCTCAGGGTGCTGGGTGCTCAGTGCTCGGGGTGCTGGGTGCTCAGTGCTCAGTGCTCAGGGTGCTGGGTGATCAGTGCTCAGTGCTCAGGGTGCTGGTTGCTCAGTACTCAGGGTGCTGGGTGCTCAGTACTCAGGGTGCTGGGTGCTCAGTGCTCAGGTTGCTGGGTGCTCAGTACTCAGGGTGCTGGGTGATCAGTGCTCGGGGTGCTGGGTGCTCAGTGCACAGGTTGCTTGGTGCTCAGTGCTCAGGGTGCTGGGTGCTCAGTACTCAGGGTGCTGGGTGCTCAGTGCTCGGGGTGCTCGGTGCTCCGTACTCAGGGTGCTGAGTACTCAGTGCTCAGGGCGCTGGGTGCTCAGTATTCAGGGTGCTCAGTGCTCAGTACTCGGGGTGCTTGGTGCTCAGTACTCAGGGTGCTCAGTGCTCAGTACTCGGGGTGCTGGGTGCTCAGTGCTCAGGGTGCTCAGTGCTCAGTGCTCGGTGTGCTGGGTGCTCAGTGCTCGGGGCGCTGGATGCTCAGTGCTCGGGGTGCTGGGTGCTCAGTACTCGGGGTGCTGGGTGCTCAGTGCTCAGTGTGCTCAGTGCTCAGTACTCAGTGCACAGGGTGCTCAGTGCTCAGTGCTCAGGGTGCTGGGTGTTCAGTACTCAGGGTGCTGGGTGCTCAGTACTCAGGGTGCTGGGTGCTCAGTGCTCGGGGTGCCCAGTGCTCAGTGCTCGGGGCGCTGGGTGCTCAGTGCTCGGGGTGCTGGGTGCTCAGTACTCAGGGTGCTGGGTGCTCAGTGCTCGGGCTGCTGGGTGCTCAGTGCTCAGGGTGCTGGGTGCTCAGTACTCAGGGTGCTGGGTGCTCAGTGCTCAGGGTGCTGGGTGCTCAGTGCTCGGGGTGCTGGGTGCTCAGTACTCAGGGTGCTGGGTGCTCAGCGCTCGTGCTGCTGGGTGCTCAGTGCTCAGGGTGCTGGGTGCTCAGTACTCAGGGTGCTGGGTGCTCAGTACTCCGGGTGCTGGCTGCTCAGTACTCAGGGTGCTGGGTGCTCAGTACTCAGTGTGCTGAGTGCTCAGTACTCGGGTGCTGGGTGCTCAGTGCTCAGGGTGCTGGGTGCTCAGTGCTCGGGGTGCTGGGTGCTCAGTGCTCAGTACTCAGGGTGCTGGGTGTTCAGTGCTCAGGGTGCTGGGTGCTCAGTGCTCAGTACTCAGGTTGCTGGGTGCTCAGTGCTCAGGGTGCTGTGTGCGCAGTGCTCAGGGTGCTGTGTGCTCAGTGCTCAGGGTGCTGGGTACTCAGTGCTCAGGGTGCTGGGTGCTCAGTACTCAGGGTGCTGGGTGCTCAGTACACAGGGTGCTGGGTGCTCAGTGCTCGGGGTGCTGCGTGCTCAGTGCTCGCGGTGCTGGGTGCTCAGTGCTCGGGGTGCTTGGAGCTCAGTACTCAGGGTGCTGGGTGCTCAGTGCTCGAGGTGCTCAGTACTCAGGGTGCTGTGTGTTCAGTGCTCAGGGTGCTGGGTGCTCAGTACTCAGGGTGCTCGGTGCTTAGTACTCAGGATGCTGCGTGCTCAGTACTCCGGGTGCTGGGTGCTCAGTGCTCGGGGTGCTCGGTGCTCAGTGCTCAAGGTGCTGAGTGCTCAGTACTCAGGGTGCTCATTGCTCAGGGTGCTGGGTGCTCAGTACTCAGGGTGCTGGGTGCTCAGTGCTCAGGGTGCTCGGTGCTCAGTACGTTGGGTGCTCAGTACTCAGGGTGCAGGGTGCTCAGTACTCAGTGTGCTCAGTGCTCAGTACTCAGGGTGCCGGGTGCACAGTGCTCGGGGTGCTGGGTGCTCATTAATCAGGGTGCTGGGTGCTCAGTACTCAGGGTGCTCAGTGCTTGTGGTGCTGGGTGCTCAGTACTCAGGGTGCTCAGTGCTTGGGGTGCTGGGTGCTCAGTACTCAGTTTGATGGGTGCTCAGTGCTCAGGGTGCTGGGTGCTCAGTACTCAGGGTGCTGGGTGCTCAGTACTCAGGGTGCTGGGTGCTCAGTGCTTGGGGTGCTGGGTGCTCAGTGCTCGGGGTGCTGGGTGCTCAGTGCTCAGGGTGCTGGGTGATCAGTTCTCGGGGTGCTGGGTGCTCAGTGCTCGGGGTGCTGGGTGCTCAGTGCTCAGGGTGCTTGGTGCTCAGTACTCAGGGTGCTGGGTGCTCAGTGCTCAGGGTGCTGGGTGCTCAGTGCTCAGGGTGCCGGGTGCTCAGTTCTCAGGGTGCTGGGTGCTCAGTGCTCAGGGTGCTGGGTGCTCAGTGCTCAGGGTGCTGGGTGCTCAGTGCTCAGGGTGCTCGTTGCTCAGTACTCAGGGTTTTGGGTGCTCAGTGCTCAGGGTAGTGGGTGCTCAGTACTCAGGGTGCTGGGTGATCAGTGCTCGGGGTGCTGGGTGCTCAGGGCTCAGGGTGCTGGGTGCTCAGTGCTCAGGGTGCTGGGTGCTCAGTGCTCGGGGTGCTGGGTGCTCAGTGCTCAGTGCTCAGGGTGCTGGGTGCTCAGTGCTCAGTGCTCAGGGTGCTGGTTGCTCAGTACTCAGGGTGCTGGGTGCTCAGTACTCAGGGTGCTGGGTGCTCAGTGCTCAGGTTGCTGGGTGCTCAGTACTCAGGGTGCTGGGTGATCAGTGCTCGGGGTGCTGGGTGCTCAGTGCTCAGGGTGCTTGCTGCTCAGTGCTCAGGGTGCTGGGTGCTCAGTACTCAGGGTGCTGGGTGCTCAGTGCTCGGGGTGCTCGGTGCTCAGTACTCAGATTGCTGGGTACTCAGTGCTCAGGGTGCTGGGTGCTCAGTATTCAGGGTGCTCAGTGCTCAGTACTCGGGGTGCTTGGTGCTCAGTACTCAGGGTGCTCAATGCTCAGTACTCGGGGTGCTGGGTGCTCAGTGATCAGGGTGATCAGTGCTCAGTGCTCGGGGTGCTGGGTGCTCAGTGCTCGGGGCACTGGATGCTCAGTGCTCGAGGTGCTGGGTGCTCAGTGCTCGGGGTGCTGGGTGCTCAGTGCTCAGTGTGCTCAGTGCTCAGTGCTCAGTGCTCGGGGTGCTGGGTGCTCAGTGCTCAGGGTGCTGTGTGCTCAGTGCTCAGGGTGCTGGGTGATCAGTTCTTAGGGTGCTGGGTGCTCAGTGCTCAGGGTGCTGGGTGCTCAGTGCTCGGGGTGCTGGGTGCACAGTGCTCGGGGTGCTGGGTGCTCAGTGCTCAGGGTGCTGGGTGCTCAGTGCTCAGTGCTCAGGGTGCTGGTTGCTCAGTACTCAGGGTGCTGGGTGCTCAGTACTCAGTTTGCTGGGTGCTCAGTGCTCAGGGCGCTGGGTGCTCAGTACTCAGGGTGCTGGGTGATCAGTGCTCGGGGTGCTGGGTGCTCAGTGCTCAGGGTGCTGGGTGCACAGTGCTTAGGGTGCTGGGTGCTCAGTACTCAGGGTGCTGGGTGCTCAGTGCTCGGGGTGCTCGGTGCTCAGTACTCAAGGTGCTGGGTGCTCAGTGCTAAGGGTGCTGGGTGCTCAGTATTCAGGGTGCTCAGTGCTCAGGGTGCTCAGTGCTCAGTACTCGGGGTGCTTGGTGCTCAGTACTCAGGGTGCTCAGTGCTCAGTACTCGGGGTGCTGGGTGCTCAGTATTCAGGGTGCTCAGTGCTCAGTACTCGGGGTGCTTGGTGCTCAGTACTCAGGGTGCTCAGTGCTCAGTGCTCGTGGTGCTGGGTGCTCAGTGCTCGGGGCGCTGGATGCTCAGTGCTCGGGGTGCTGGGTGCTCAGTACTCGGGGTGCTGGGTGCTCAGTTCTCAGTGTGCTCAGTGCTCAGTACTCAGTGCACAGGGTGCTCAGTGCTCAGTGCTCAGGGTGCTGGGTGTTCAGTACTCAGGGTGCTGGGTGCTCAGTACTCAGTGTGCTGGGTGCTCAGTGCTCGGGGTGCCCAGTGCTCAGTGCTCGGGGCGCTGGGTGCTAAGTGCTCGGGGTGCTGGGTGCTCAGTACTCAGGGTGCTGGGTGCTCAGTGCTCGGGCTGCTGGGTGCTCAGTGCTCAGGGTGCTGGGTGCTCAGTACTCAGGGTGCTGGGTGCTCAGTGCTCAGGGTGCTGGGTGCTCAGTGCTCGGGGTGCTGGGTGCTCAGTACTCAGGGTGCTGGGTGCTCAGTGCTCGGGCTGCTGGGTGCTCAGTGCTCAGGGTGCTGGGTGCTCAGTACTCAGGGTGCTGGGTGCTCAGTACTCCGGGTGCTGGCTGCTCAGTACTCAGGGTGCTGGGTGCTCAGTACTCAGTGTGCTGAGTGCTCAGTACTCGGGTGCTGGGTGCTCAGGGCTCAGGGTGCTGGGTGCTCAGTGCTCGGGGTGCTGGGTGCTCAGTGCTCAGTACTAAGGGTGGTGGGTGCTCAGTGCTCAGGGTGCTGTGTGCGAAGTGCTCAGGGTGCTGGGTGCTCAGTGCTCAGGGTGCTGGGTGCTCAGTGCTCAGTACTCAGGGTGGTGGGTGCTCAGTGCTCAGGGTGCTGTGTGCTAAGTGCTCAGGGTGCTGGGTGCTCAGTGCTCATGGTGCTGGGTACTCATTGCTCGGGGTGCTGGGTGCTCAGTGCTCGCGGTGCTGGGTGCTCAGTGCTCGGGGTTCTCGGTGCTCAGTACTCAGGGTGCTCGGTGCTTAGTACTCAGGGTGCTGGGTGCTCAGTACTCCGGGTGCTGGGTGCTCAGTACTCGGGGTGCTCGGTGCTCAGTGCTCAAGGTGCTGGGTGCTCAGTACTCAGGGTGCTCATTGCTCAGTGTGCTGGGTGCTCAGTACACAGGGTGCTGGGTGCTCAGTGCTCAGGGTGCTCGTTGCTCAGTGCTCAGTGCTCAGGGTGCTGGTTGCTCAGTACTCAGGGTGCTGGGTGCTCAGTACTCAGGGTGCTGGGTGCTCAGTGCTCAGGGTAGTGGGTGCTCAGTACTCAGGGTGCTGGGTGATCAGTGCTCGGGGTGCTGGGTGCTCAGTGCTCAGGGTGCTGGGTGCTCAGTGCTCAGGGTGCTGGGTGCTCAGTGCTCGGGGTGCTGGGTGCTCAGTGCTCAGTGCTCAGGGTGCTGGGTGCTCAGTGCTCAGTGCTCAGGGTGCTGGTTGCTCAGTACTCAGGGTGCTGGGTGCTCAGTACTCAGGGTGCTGGGTGCTCAGTGCTCAGGTTGCTGGGTGCTCAGTACTCAGGGTGATGGGTGATCAGTGCTCGGGGTGTTGGGTGCTCAGTGCTCAGGTTGCTTGGTGCTCAGTGCTCAGGGTGCTGGGTGCTCAGTACTCAGGTTGCTGGGTGCTCAGTGCTCGGGGTGTTCGGTGCTCAGTACTCAGGGTGCTGGGTACTCAGTGCTCAGGGTGCTGGGTGCTCAGTATTCAGGGTGCTCAGTGCTCAGTACTCGGGGTGCTTGGTGCTCAGTACTCAGGGTGCTCAGTGCTCAGTACTCAGGGTGCTGGGTGCTCAGTGCTCAGGGTGCTCAGTGCTCTGTGCTCGGGGTGCTGGGTGCTCAGTGCTCGGGGCGCTGGATGCTCAGTGCTCGGGGTGCTGGGTGCTCAGTACTCGGGGTGCTGGGTGCTCAGTGCTCAGTGTGCTCAGTGCTCAGTACTCAGTGCACAGGGTGCTCAGTGCTCAGTGCTCAGGGTGCTGGGTGTTCAGTACTCAGGGTGCTGGGTGCTCAGTACTCAGGGTGCTGGGTGCTCAGTGCTCGGGGTGCCCAGTGCTCAGTGCTCGGGGCGCTGGGTGCTCAGTGCTCGGGGTGCTGGGTGCTCAGTACTCAGGGTGCTGGGTGCTCAGTGCTCGGGCTGCTGGGTGCTCAGTGCTCAGGGTGCTGGGTGCTCAGTACTCAGGGTGCTGGGTGCTCAGTGCTCAGGGTGCTGGGTGCTCAGTGCTCGGGGTGCTGGGTGCTCAGTACTCAGGGTGCTGGGTGCTCAGTGCTCGTGCTGTTGGGTGCTCAGTGCTCAGGGTGCTGGGTGCTCAGTACTCAGGGTGCTGGGTGCTCAGTACTCCGGGTGCTGGCTGCTCAGTACTCAGGGTGCTGGGTGCTCAGTACTCAGTGTGCTGAGTGCTCAGTACTCGGGTGCTGGGTGCTCAGTGCTCAGGGTGCTGGGTGCTCAGTGCTCGGGGTGCTGGGTGCTCAGTGCTCAGTACTCAGGGTGCTGGGTGTTCAGTGCTCGGGGTGCTGGGTGCTCAGTGCTCAGTACTCAGGGTGCTGGGTGCTCAGTGCTCAGGGTGCTGTGTGCGCAGTGCTCAGGGTGCTGTGTGCTCAGTGCTCAGGGTGCTGGGTACTCAGTGCTCAGGGTGCTGGGTGCTCAGTACTCAGGGTGCTGGGTGCTCAGTACACAGGGTGCTGGGTGCTCAGTGCTCGGGGTGCTGCGTGCTCAGTGCTCGCGGTGCTGGGTGCTCAGTGCTCGGGGTGCTCGGAGCTCAGTACTCAGGGTGCTGGGTGCTCAGTGCTCGAGGTGCTCAGTACTCAGGGTGCTGTGTGTTCAGTGCTCAGGGTGCTGGGTGCTCAGTACTCAGGGTGCTCGGTGCTTAGTACTCAAGGTGCTGAGTGCTCAGTACTCAGGGTGCTCATTGCTCAGGGTGCTGGGTGCTCAGTACTCAGGGTGCTGGGTGCTCAGTACTCAGGGTGCAGGGTGCTCAGTACTCAGTGTGCTCAGTGCTCAGTACTCAGGGTGCCGGGTGCACAGTGCTCGGGGTGCTGGGTGCTCATTAATCAGGGTGCTGGGTGCTCAGTACTCAGGGTGATGGGTGCTCAGTGCTCAGGGTGCTGGGTGCTCAGTACTCAGGGTGCTGGGTGCTCAGTACTCAGGGTCATGGGTGCTCAGTGCTCGGGGTGCTGGGTGCTCAGTGCTCGGGGTGCTGGGTGCTCAGTGCTCGGGGTGCTGGGTGCTCAGTGCTCGGGGTGCTGGGTGCTCAGTGCTCGGGGTGCTTGGTGCTCAGTACTCAGGGTGCTGGGTGCTCAGTGCTCAGGGTGCTGGGTGCTCAGTGCTCAGGGTGCCGGGTGCTCAGTTCTCAGGGTGCTGGGTGCTCAGTGCTCAGGGTGCTGGGTGCTCAGTGCTCAGGGTGCTGGGTGCTCAGTGCTCAGGGTGCTCGTTGCTCAGTAGTCAGGGTGCTGGGTGCTCAGTGCTCAGGGTAGTGGGTGCTCAGTACTCAGGGTGCTGGGTGATCAGTGCTCGGGGTGCTGGGTGCTCAGGGCTCAGGGTGCTGGGTGCTCAGTGCTCAGGGTGCTGGGTGCTCAGTGCTCGGGGTGCTGGGTGCTCAGTGCTCAGTGCTCAGGGTGCTGGGTGCTCAGTACTCGGGGTGCTGGGTGCTCAGTTCTCAGTGTGCTCAGTGCTCAGTACTCAGTGCACAGGGTGCTCAGTGCTCAGTGCTCAGGGTGCTGGGTGTTCAGTACTCAGGGTGCTGGGTGCTCAGTACTCAGTGTGCTGGGTGCTCAGTGCTCGGGGTGCCCAGTGCTCAGTGCTCGGGGCGCTGGGTGCTAAGTGCTCGGGGTGCTGGGTGCTCAGTACTCAGGGTGCTGGGTGCTCAGTGCTCGGGCTGCTGGGTGCTCAGTGCTCAGGGTGCTGGGTGCTCAGTACTCAGGGTGCTGGGTGCTCAGTGCTCAGGGTGCTGGGTGCTCAGTGCTCGGGGTGCTGGGTGCTCAGTACTCAGGGTGCTGGGTGCTCAGTGCTCGGGCTGCTGGGTGCTCAGTGCTCAGGGTGCTGGGTGCTCAGTACTCAGGGTGCTGGGTGCTCAGTACTCCGGGTGCTGGCTGCTCAGTACTCAGGGTGCTGGGTGCTCAGTACTCAGTGTGCTGAGTGCTCAGTACTCGGGTGCTGGGTGCTCAGGGCTCAGGGTGCTGGGTGCTCAGTGCTCGGGGTGCTGGGTGCTCAGTGCTCAGTACTAAGGGTGGTGGGTGCTCAGTGCTCAGGGTGCTGTGTGCGAAGTGCTCAGGGTGCTGGGTGCTCAGTGCTCAGGGTGCTGGGTGCTCAGTGCTCAGTACTCAGGGTGGTGGGTGCTCAGTGCTCAGGGTGCTGTGTGCTAAGTGCTCAGGGTGCTGGGTGCTCAGTGCTCAGGGTGCTGGGTACTCATTGCTCGGGGTGCTGGGTGCTCAGTGCTCGCGGTGCTGGGTGCTCAGTGCTCGGGGTTCTCGGTGCTCAGTACTCAGGGTGCTCGGTGCTTAGTACTCAGGGTGCTGGGTGCTCAGTACTCCGGGTGCTGGGTGCTCAGTACTCGGGGTGCTCGGTGCACAGTGCTCAAGGGGCTGGGTGCTCAGTACTCAGGGTGCTCATTGCTCAGTGTGCTGGGTGCTCAGTACACAGGGTGCTGGGTGCTCAGTGCTCAGGGTGCTCGTTGCTCAGTGCTCAGTGCTCAGGGTGCTGGTTGCTCAGTACTCAGGGTGCTGGGCGCTCAGTACTCAGGGTGCTGGGTGCTCAGTGCTCAGGGTAGTGGGTGCTCAGTACTCAGGGTGCTGGGTGATAAGTGCTCGGGGTGCTGGGTGCTCAGTGCTCAGTGCTCAGGGTGCTGGGTGCTCAGTGCTCAGTGCTCAGGGTGCTGGTTGCTCAGTACTCAGGGTGCTGGGTGCTCAGTACTCAGGGTGCTGGGTGCTCAGTGCTCAGGTTGCTGGGTGCTCAGTACTCAGGGTGATGGGTGATCAGTGCTCGGGGTGTTGGGTGCTCAGTGCTCAGGTTGCTTGGTGCTCAGTGCTCAGGGTGCTGGGTGCTCAGTACTCAGGTTGCTGGGTGCTCAGTGCTCGGGGTGTTCGGTGCTCAGTACTCAGGGTGCTGGGTACTCAGTGCTCAGGGTGCTGGGTGCTCAGTATTCAGGGTGCTCAGTGCTCAGTACTCGGGGTGCTTGGTGCTCAGTACTCAGGGTGCTCAGTGCTCAGTACTCGGGGTGCTGGGTGCTCAGTGCTCAGGGTGCTCAGTGCTCAGTGCTCGGGGTGCTGGGTGCTCAGTGCTCGGGGCGCTGGATGCACAGTGCTCGGGGTGCTGGGTGCTCAGTACTCGGGGTGCTGGGTGCTCAGTGCTCAGTGCTCAGGGTGCTGGGTGTTCAGTACTCAGGGTGCTGGGTGCTCAGTACTCAGGGTGCTGGGTGCTCAGTGCTCGGGGTGCCCAGTGCTCAGTGCTCGGGGCGCTGGGTGCTCAGTGCTCGGGGTGCTGGGTGCTCAGTACTCAGGGTGCTGGGTGCTCAGTGCTCGGGCTGCTGGGTGCTCAGTTCTCAGGGTGCTGGGTGCTCAGTACTCAGGGTGCTGGGTGCTCAGTGCTCAGGGTGCTGGGTGCTCAGTGCTCGGGGTGCTGGGTGCTCAGTACTCAGGGTGCTGGGTGCTCAGTGCTCGTGCTGTTGGGTGCTCATTGCTCAGGGTGCTGGGTGCTCAGTACTCAGGGTGCTGGGTGCTCAGTACTCCGGGTGCTGGCTGCTCAGTACTCAGGGTGCTGGGTGCTCAGTACTCAGTGTGCTGAGTGCTCAGTACTCGGGTGCTGGGTGCTCAGTGCTCAGGGTGCTGGGTGCTCAGTGCTCGGGGTGCTGGGTGCTCAGTGCTCAGTACTCAGGGTGCTGGGTGTTCAGTGCTCGGGGTGCTGGGTGCTCAGTGCTCAGTACTCAGGGTGCTGGGTGCTCAGTGCTCAGGGTGCTGTGTGCGCAGTGCTCAGGGTGCTGTGTGCTCAGTGCTCAGGGTGCTGGGTACTCAGTGCTCAGGGTGCTGGGTGCTCAGTACTCAGGGTGCTGGGTGCTAGGTACACAGGGTGCTGGGTGCTCAGTGCTCGGGGTGCTGCGTGCTCAGTGCTCGCGGTGCTGGGTGCTCAGTGCTCGGGGTGCTCGGAGCTCAGTACTCAGGGTGCTGGGTGCTCAGTGCTCGAGGTGCTCAGTACTCAGGGTGCTGTGTGTTCAGTGCTCAGGGTGCTGGGTGCTCAGTACTCAGGGTGCTCGGTGCTTAGTACTCAAGGTGCTGAGTGCTCAGTACTCTGGGTGCTCATTGCTCAGGGTGCTGGGTGCTCAGTACTCAGGGTGCTGGGTGCTCAGTACTCAGGGTGCAGGGTGCTCAGTACTCAGTGTGCTCAGTGCTCAGTACTCAGGGTGCCGGGTGCACAGTGCTCGGGGTGCTGGGTGCTCATTAATCAGGGTGCTGGGTGCTCAGTACTCAGGGTGCTCAGTGCTTGTGGTGCTGGGTGCTCAGTACTCAGGGTGCTCAGTGCTTGGGGTGCTGGGTGCTCAGTACTCAGGGTGATGGGTGCTCAGTGCTCAGGGTGCTGGGTGCTCAGTACTCAGGGTGCTGGGTGCTCAGTACTCAGGGTGATGGGTGCTCAGTGCTCGGGGTGCTGGGTGCTCAGTGCTCGGGGTGCTGGGTGCTCAGTGCTCGGGGTGCTGGGTGCTCAGTGCTCGGGGTGCTGGGTGCTCAGTGCTCAGGGTGCTTGGTGCTCAGTACTCAGGGTGCTGGGTGCTCAGTGCTCAGGGTGCTGGGTGCTCAGTGCTCAGGGTGCCGGGTGCTCAGTTCTCAGGGTGCTGGGTGCTCAGTGCTCAGGGTGCTGGGTGCTCAGTGCTCAGGGTGCTGGGTGCTCAGTGCTCAGGGTGCTCGTTGCTCAGTAGTCAGGGTGCTGGGTGCTCAGTGCTCAGGGTAGTGGGTGCTCAGTACTCAGGGTGCTGGGTGATCAGTGCTCGGGGTGCTGGGTGCTCAGGGCTCAGGGTGCTGGGTGCTCAGTGCTCAGGGTGCTGGGTGCTCAGTGCTCGGGGTGCTGGGTGCTCAGTGCTCAGTGCTCAGGGTGCTGGGTGCTCAGTGCTCAGTGCTCAGGGTGCTGGTTGCTCAGTACTCAGGGTGCTGGGTGCTCAGTACTCAGGGTGCTGGGTGCTCAGTGCTCAGGTTGCTGGGTGCTCAGTACTCAGGGTGCTGGGTGATCAGTGCTCGGGGTGCTGGGTGCTCAGTGCTCAGGGTGCTTGCTGCTCAGTGCTCAGGGTGCTGGGTGCTCAGTACTCAGGGTGCTGGGTGCTCAGTGCTCGGGGTGCTCGGTGCTCAGTACTCAGATTGCTGGGTACTCAGTGATCAGGGTGCTGGGTGCTCAGTATTCAGGGTGCTCAGTGCTCAGTACTCGGGGTGCTTGGTGCTCAGTACTCAGGGTGCTCAGTGCTCAGTACTCGGGGTGCTGGGTGCTCAGTGCTCAGGGTGATCAGTGCTCAGTGCTCGGGGTGCTGGGTGCTCAGTGCTCGGGGCACTGGATGCTCAGTGCTCGAGGTGCTGGGTGCTCAGTGCTCGGGGTGCTGGGTGCTCAGTGCTCAGTGTGCTCAGTGCTCAGTGCTCAGTGCTCAGTGCTCGGGGTGCTGGGTGCTCAGTGCTCAGGGTGCTGTGTGCTCAGTGCTCAGGGTGCTGGGTGATCAGTTCTTAGGGTGCTGGGTGCTCAGTGCTCAGGGTGCTGGGTGCTCAGTGCTCGGGGTGCTGGGTGCACAGTGCTCGGGGTGCTGGGTGCTCAGTGCTCAGGGTGCTGGGTGCTCAGTGCTCAGTGCTCAGGGTGCTGGTTGCTCAGTACTCAGGGTGCTGGGTGATCAGTGCTCGGGGTGCTGGGTGCTCAGTGCTCAGGGTGCTTGCTGCTCAGTGCTCAGGGTGCTGGGTGCTCAGTACTCAGGGTGCTGGGTGCTCAGTGCTCGGGGTGCTCGGTGCTCAGTACTCAGATTGCTGGGTACTCAGTGATCAGGGTGCTGGGTGCTCAGTATTCAGGGTGCTCAGTGCTCAGTACTCGGGGTGCTTGGTGCTCAGTACTCAGGGTGCTCAGTGCTCAGTACTCGGGGTGCTGGGTGCTCAGTGCTCAGGGTGATCAGTGCTCAGTGCTCGGGGTGCTGGGTGCTCAGTGCTCGGGGCACTGGATGCTCAGTGCTCGAGGTGCTGGGTGCTCAGTGCTCGGGGTGCTGGGTGCTCAGTGCTCAGTGTGCTCAGTGCTCAGTGCTCAGTGCTCGGGGTGCTGGGTGCTCAGTGCTCAGGGTGCTGTGTGCTCAGTGCTCAGGGTGCTGGGTGATCAGTTCTTAGGGTGCTGGGTGCTCAGTGCTCAGGGTGCTGGGTGCTCAGTGCTCGGGGTGCTGGGTGCACAGTGCTCGGGGTGCTGGGTGCTCAGTGCTCAGGGTGCTGGGTGCTCAGTGCTCAGTGCTCAGGGTGCTGGTTGCTCAGTACTCAGGGTGCTGGGTGCTCAGTACTCAGTTTGCTGGGTGCTCAGTGCTCAGGGTGTTGGGTGCTCAGTACTCAGGGTGCTGGGTGATCAGTGCTCGGGGTGCTGGGTGCTCAGTGCTCAGGGTGCTGGGTGCACAGTGCTCAGGGTGCTGGGTGCTCAGTACTCAGGGTGCTGGGTGCTCAGTGCTAGGGGTGCTCGGTGCTCAGTACTCAAGGTGCTGGGTGCTCAGTGCTAAGGGTGCTGGGTGCTCAGTCCTCAGGGTGCTCCGTGCTCAGTGATCAGGGTGCTGGTTGCTCAGTACTCAGGGTGATCGGTGCTCAGTACTCAGGGTTCTCAGTGCTCAGTACTCAGGGTGCTTCGTACTCAGTGCTCAGGGTGCTGGGTGCTCAGTACTCAGGGTGCTCAGTGCTCAGTACTCGGGGTGCTTGGTGCTCAGTACTCAGGGTGCTCAGTGCTCAGTACTCGGGGTGCTGGGTGCTCAGTGCTCAGGGTGCTCAGTGCTCAGTGCTCGGGGTGCTGGGTGCTCAGTGCTCGGGGCGCTGGGTGCTCACTGCTCGGGGTGATCGGTGCTCAGTACTCAGGGTGCTGGGTGCTCAGTGCTCGGGGTGCTCGGTGCTCAGTACGTTGGGTGCTCACTACTCAGGGTGCTGGGTGCTCAGTGCTCAAGGTGCTGGGTGCTCAGTGCTCAGGGTGCTGGATGCTCAGTACTCAGGGTGCTCAGTGCTCAGTACTCGGGGTGCTTGGTGCTCAGTACTCAGGGTGCTCAGTGCTCAGTACTCGGGGTGCTGGGTGCTCAGTACACGGGGTGCTGGGTGCTCAGTGCTCAGGGTGCTCAGTGCTCAGTACTCAGTGCTCAGGGTGCTCAGTGCTCAGGATGCTGGGTGTTCAGTACTCAGGGTGCTGGGTGCTCAGTACTCAGGGTGCTGGGTGCTCAGTGCTCAGGGTGCTGGTTGCTCAGTGCTCGGGGCGCTGGTTGCTCAGTGCTCGGGGTGCTCGGAGCTCAGTACTCAGGGTGCTGGGTGCTCAGTGCTCGGGGTGATCGGTGCTCAGTACTCAGGGTGCTGGGTGCTCAGTGCTCGGGGTGCTCGGTGCTCAGTACGTTGCGTGCTCACTACTCAGGGTGCTGGGTGCTCAGTGCTCAGGGTGCTGGGTGCTCAGTGCTCAGAGTGCTGGGTGCTCAGTACTCAGGGTGCTGGGTGCTCAGTGCTCGGGGTGCTGGGTGCTCAGTGCTCAGGGTGCTGGGTGCTCAGTGCTCGGGGTGCTGGGTGCTCAGTGCTCAGGGTGCTGGGTGCTCAGTGCTCGGGGTGCTGGGTGCTCAGTGCTCAGTACTCGGGGTGCTGGGTGTTCAGTGCTCGGGGTGCTGGGTGCTCAGTGCTCAGTACTCAGGGTGGTGGGTGCTCAGTGCTCAGGGTGCTGTGTGCTAAGTGCTCAGGGTGCTGGGTGCTCAGTGCTCAGGGTGCTGGGTGCTCAGTGCTCAGTACTCAGGGTGGTGGGTGCTCAGTGCTCAGGGTGCTGTGTGCTAAGTGCTCAGGGTGCTGGGTGCTCAGTGCTCGCGGTGCTGGGTGCTCAGTGCTCGGGGTTCTCGGTGCTCAGTACTCAGGGTGCTGGGTGCTTAGTGCTCGAGGTGCTCAGTACTCAGGGTGCTCGGTGCTTATTACTCAGGGTGCTGGGTGCTCAGTACTCCGGGTGCTTGGTGCTCAGTACTCGGGGTGCTCGGTGCTCAGTGCTAAAGGTGCTGGGTGCTCAGTACTCAGGGTGCTCATTGCTCAGTGTGCTGGGTGCTCAGTACTCAGGGTGCTGGGTGCTCATTGCTCAGGGTGCTCGTTGCTCAGTGCTCAGTGCTCAGGGTGCTGGTTGCTCAGTACTCAGGGTGCTGTGTGCTCAGTACTCAGGGTGCTGGGTGCTCAGTGCTCAGGGTAGTGGGTGCTCAGTACTCAGGGTGCTGGGTGATCAGTGCTCGGGGTGCTGGGTGGTCAGTGCTCAGGGTGCTGGGTGCTCAGTGCTCAGGGTGCTGGGTGCTCAGTGCTCGGGGTGCTGGGTGCTCAGTGCTCAGTGCTCAGGGTGCTGGCTGCTCAGTGCTCAGTGCTCAGGGTGCTGGTTGCTCAGTACTCAGGGTGCTGGGTGCTCAGTACTCAGGGTGCTGGGTGCTCAGTGCTAAGGGTGCTGGGTGCTCAGTCCTCAGGGTGCTCCGTGCTCAGTGATCAGGGTGCTGGTTGCTCAGTACTCAGGGTGATCGGTGCTCAGTACTCAGGGTTCTCAGTGCTCAGTACTCAGGGTGCTTCGTACTCAGTGCTCAGGGTGCTGGGTGCTCAGTACTCAGGGTGCTCAGTGCTCAGTACTCGGGGTGCTTGGTGCTCAGTACTCAGGGTGCTCAGTGCTCAGTACTCGGGGTGCTGGGTGCTCAGTGCTCAGGGTGCTCAGTGCTCAGTGCTCGGGGTGCTGGGTGCTCAGTGCTCGGGGCGCTGGGTGCTCACTGCTCGGGGTGATCGGTGCTCAGTACTCAGGGTGCTGGGTGCTCAGTGCTCGGGGTGCTCGGTGCTCAGTACGTTGGGTGCTCACTACTCAGGGTGCTGGGTGCTCAGTGCTCAAGGTGCTGGGTGCTCAGTGCTCAGGGTGCTGGGTGCTCAGTACTCAGGGTGCTCAGTGCTCAGTACTCGGGGTGCTTGGTGCTCAGTACTCAGGGTGCTCAGTGCTCAGTACTCGGGGTGCTGGGTGCTCAGTACACGGGGTGCTGGGTGCTCAGTGCTCAGGGTGCTCAGTGCTCAGGATGCTGGGTGTTCAGTACTCAGGGTGCTGGGTGCTCAGTACTCAGGGTGCTGGGTGCTAAGTGCTCAGGGTGCTGGTTGCTCAGTGCTCGGGGCACTGGTTGCTCAGTGCTCGGGGTGCTCGGAGCTCAGTACTCAGGGTGCTGGGTGCTCAGTGCTCGGGGTGATCGGTGCTCAGTACTCAGGGTGCTGGGTGCTCAGTGCTCGGGGTGCTCGGTGCTCAGTACGTTGCGTGCTCACTACTCAGGGTGCTGGGTGCTCAGTGCTCAGGGTGCTGGGTGCTCAGTGCTCAGGGTGCTGGGTGCTCAGTACTCAGGGTGCTGGGTGCTCAGTGCTCGGGGTGCTGGGTGCTCAGTGCTCAGGGTGCTGGGTGCTCAGTGCTCGGGGTGCTGGGTGCTCAGTGCTCAGGGTGCTGGGTGCTCAGTGCTCGGGGTGCTGGGTGCTCAGTGCTCAGTACTCAGGGTGCTGGGTGCTCAGTGCTCGGGGTGCTGGGTGCTCAGTGCTCAGTACTCAGGGTGGTGGGTGCTCAGTGCTCAGGGTGCTGTGTGCTAAGTGCTCAGGGTGCTGGGTACTCATTGCTCGGGGTGCTGGGTGCTCAGTGCTCGCGGTGCTGGGTGCTCAGTGCTCGGGGTTCTCGGTGCTCAGTACTCAGGGTGCTGGGTGCTTAGTGCTCGAGGTGCTCAGTACTCAGGGTGCTCGGTGCTTAGTACTCAGGGTGCTGGGTGCTCAGTACTCCCCGTGCTGGGTGCTCAGTACTCGGGGTGCTCGGTGCTCAGTGCTCAAGGTGCTGGGTGCTCAGTACTCAGGGTGCTCATTGCTCAGTGTGCTGGGTGCTCAGTACTCAGGGTGCTGGGTGCTCAGTGCTCAGGGTGCTCGTTGCTCAGTGCTCAGTGCTCAGGGTGCTGGTTGCTCAGTACTCAAGGTGCTGGGTGCTCAGTACTCAGGGTGCTGAGTGCTCAGTGCTCAGGGTAGTGGGTGCTCAGTACTCAGGGTGCTGGGTGATCAGTGCTCGGGGTGCTGGGTGCTCAGTGCTCAGGGTGCTGGGTGCTCAGTGCTCAGGGTGCTGGGTGCTCAGTGCTCGGGGTGCTGGGTGCTCAGTGCTCAGTGCTCAGGGTGCTGGGTGCTCAGTGCTCAGTGCTCAGGGTGCTGGTTGCTCAGTACTCAGGGTGCTGGGTGCTCAGTACTCAGGGTGCTGGGTGCTCAGTGCTCAGGTTGCTGGGTGCTCAGTACTCAGGGTGCTGGGTGATCAGTGCTCGGGGTGCTGGGTGCTCAGTGCTCAGGGTGCTTGGTGCTCAGTGCTCAGGGTGCTGGGTGCTCAGTACTCAGGGTGCTGGGTGCTCAGTGCTCGGGGTGCTCGGTGCTCAGTACTCAGGGTGCTGGGTACTCAGTGCTCAGGGTGCTGGGTGCTCAGTATTCAGGGTGCTCAGTGCTCAGTACTCGGGGTGCTTGGTGCTCAGTACTCAGGGTGCTCAGTGCTCAGTACTCGGGGTGCTGGGTGCTCAGTGCTCAGGGTGCTCAGTGCTCAGTGCTCGGGGTGCTGGGTGCTCAGTGCTCGGGGCGCTGGATGCTCAGTGCTCGGGGTGCTGGGTGCTCAGTACTCGGGGTGCTGGGTGCTCAGTGCTCAGTGTGCTCAGTGCTCAGTACTCAGTGCACAGGGTGCTCAGTGCTCAGTGCTCAGGGTGCTGGGTGTTTAGTACTCAGGGTGCTGGGTGCTCAGTACTCAGGGTGCTGTGTGCTCAGTGCTCGGGGTGCCCAGTGCTCAGTGCTCGGGGCGCTGGGTGCTCAGTGCTCGGGGTGCTGGGTGCTCAGTACTCAGGGTGCTGGGTGCTCAGTGCTCGGGCTGCTGGGTGCTCAGTGCTCAGGGTGCTGGGTGCTCAGTACTCAGGGTGCTCGGTGCTCAGTGCTCAGGGTGCTGGGTGCTCAGTGCTCGGGGTGCTGGGTGCTCAGTACTCAGGGTGCTGGGTGCTCAGTGCTCGGGCTGCTGGGTGCTCAGTGCTCAGGGTGCTGGGTGCTCAGTACTCAGGGTGCTGGGTGCTCAGTACTCCACGTGCTGGCTGCTCAGTACTCAGGGTGGTGGGTGCTCAGTGCTCAGGGTGCTGTGTGCTCAGTATTCGGGTGCTGGGTGCTCAGTGCTCAGGGTGCTGGGTGCTCAGTGCTCGGGGTGCTGGGTGCTCAGTGCTCAGTACTCAGGGTGGTGGGTGCTCAGTGCTCAGGGTGCTGTGTGCTAAGTGCTCAGGGTGCTGGGTGCTCAGTGCTCAGGGTGCTGGGTGCTCAGTGCTCAGTACTCAGGGTGGTGGGTGCTCAGTGCTCAGGGTGCTGTGTGCTAAGTGCTCAGGGTGCTGGGTGCTCAGTGCTCGCGGTGCTGGGTGCTCAGTGCTCGGGGTTCTCGGTGCTCAGTACTCAGGGTGCTGAGTGCTTAGTGCTCGAGGTGCTCAGTACTCAGGGTGCTCGGTGCTTAGTACTCAGGGTGCTGGGTGCTCAGTACTCCGGGTGCTGGGTACTCAGTACTCAGGGTGCTCGGTGCTCAGTGCTCAAGGTGCTGGGTGCTCAGTACTCAGGGTGCTCATTGCTCAGTGTGCTGGGTGCTCAGTACTCAGGGTGCTGGGTGCTCAGTGCTCAGGGTGCTCGTTGCTCAGTGCTCAGTGCTCAGGGTGCTGGTTGCTCAGTACTCAAGGTGCTGGGTGCTCAGTACTCAGGGTGCTGAGTGCTCAGTGCTCAGGGTAGTGGGTGCTCAGTACTCAGGGTGCTGGGTGATCAGTGCTCGGGGTGCTGGGTGCTCAGTGCTCAGGGTGCTGGGTGCTCAGTGCTCAGGGTGCTGGGTGCTCAGTGCTCGGGGTGCTGGGTGCTCAGTGCTCAGTGCTCAGGGTGCTGGGTGCTCAGTGCTCAGGGTGCTGGTTGCTCAGTACTCAGGGTGCTTGGTGCTCAGTGCTCAGGGTGCTGGGTGCTCAGTACTCAGGGTGCTGGGTGCTCAGTGCTCGGGGTGCTCGGTGCTCAGTACTCAGGGTGCTGGGTACTCAGTGCTCAGGGTGCTGGGTGCTCAGTATTCAGGGTGCTCAGTGCTCAGTACTCGGGGTGCTTGGTGCTCAGTACTCAGGGTGCTCAGTGCTCAGTACTCGGGGTGCTGGGTGCTCAGTGCTCAGGGTGCTCAGTGCTCAGTGCTCGGGGTGCTGGGTGCTCAGTGCTCGGGGCGCTGGATGCTCAGTGCTCGGGGTGCTGGGTGCTCAGTACTCGGGGTGCTGGGTGCTCAGTGCTCAGTGTGCTCAGTGCTCAGTACTCAGTGCACAGGGTGCTCAGTGCTCAGTGCTCAGGGTGCTGGGTGTTTAGTACTCAGGGTGCTGGGTGCTCAGTACTCAGGGTGCTGGGTGCTCAGTGCTCGGGGTGCCCAGTGCTCAGTGCTCGGGGCGCTGGGTGCTCAGTGCTCGGGGTGCTGGGTGCTCAGTACTCAGGGTGCTGGGTGCTCAGTGCTCGGGCTGCTGGGTGCTCAGTGCTCAGGGTGCTGGGTGCTCAGTACTCAGGGTGCTGGGTGCTCATTACTCCACGTGCTGGCTGCTCAGTACTCAGGGTGCTGGGTGCTCAGTACTCAGTGTGCTGAGTGCTCAGTACTAGGATGCTGGGTGCTCAGTGCTCAGGGTGCTGGGTGCTCAGTGCTCGGGGTGCTGGGTGCTCAGTGCTCAGTACTCAGGGTGGTGGGTGCTCAGTGCTCAGGGTGCTGTGTGCTCAGTACTCGGGTGCTGGGTGCTCAGTGCTCAGGGTGCTGGGTGCTCAGTGCTCGGGGTGCTGGGTGCTCAGTGCTCAGTACTCAGGGTGGTGGGTGCTCAGTGCTCAGGGTGCTGTGTGCTAAGTGCTCAGGGTGCTGGGTGCTCAGTGCTCAGGGTGCTGGGTGCTCAGTGCTCAGTACTCAGGGTGGTGGGTGCTCAGTGCTCAGGGTGCTGGGTGCTCAGTGCTCGCGGTGCTGGGTGCTCAGTGCTCGGGGTTCTCGGTGCTCAGTACTCAGGGTGCTGGGTGCTTAGTGCTCGAGGTGCTCAGTTCTCAGGGTGCTCGGTGCTTAGTACTCAGGGTGCTGGGTGCTCAGTACTCCGGGTGCTGGGTGCTCAGTACTCGGGGTGCTCGGTGCTCAGTGCTCAAGGTGCAGGGTGCTCAGTACTCAGGGTGCTCATTTCTCAGTGTGCTGGGTGCTCAGTACTCAGGGTGCTGGGTGTTCAGTGCTCGGGGTGCTGGGTGCTCAGTGCTCAGTACTCAGGGTGCTGGCTGATCAGTGCTCGGGGTGCTGGGTGCTCAGTGCTCAGGGTGCTTGGTGCTCAGTGCTCAGGGTGCTGGGTGCTCAGTACTCAGGGTGCTGGGTGCTCAGTGCTCGGGGTGCTCGGTGCTCAGTACTCAGGGTGCTGGGTACTCAGTGCTCAGGGTGCTGGGTGCTCAGTATTCAGGGTGCTCAGTGCTCAGTACTCGGGGTGCTTGGTGCTCAGTACTCAGGGTGCTCAGTGCTCAGTACTCGGGGTGCTGGGTGCTCAGTGCTCAGGGTGCTCAGTGCTCAGTGCTCGGGGTGCTGGGTGCTCAGTGCTCTGGGCGCTGGATGCTCAGTGCTCGGGTGCTGGGTGCTCAGTACTCGGGGTGCTGGGTGCTCAGTGCTCAGTGTGCTCAGTGCTCAGTACTCAGTGCACAGGGTGCTCAGTGCTCAGTGCTCAGGGTGCTGGGTGTTCAGTACTCAGGGTGCTGGGTGCTCAGTGCTCGGGCTGCTGGGTGCTCAGTGCTCAGGGTGCTGGGTGCTCAGTACTCAGGGTGCTGGGAGCTCAGTGCTCGGGCTGCTGGGTGCTCAGTGCTCAGGGTGCTGGGTGCTCAGTACTCAGGGTGCTGGCTGCTCAGTGCTCAGGGTGCTGGGTGCTCAGTGCTCGGGGTGCTGGGTGCTCAGTACTCAGGGTGCTGGGTGCTCAGTGCTCGGGCTGCTGGGTGCTCAGTACTCAGGGTGCTGGGTGCTCAGTGCTCGGGCTGCTGGGTGCTCAGTGCTCAGGGTGCTGGGTGCTCAGTGCTCAGGGTGCTGGGTGCTCAGTGCTCGGGGTGCTGGGTGCTCAGTGCTCAGTACTCAGGGTGGTGGGTGCTCAGTGCTCAGGGTGCTGTGTGCTCAGTACTCGGGTGCTGGGTGCTCAGTGCTCAGGGTGCTGGGTGCTCAGTGCTCGGGGTGCTGGGTGCTCAGTGCTCAGTACTCAGGGTGGTGGGTGCTCAGTGCTCAGGGTGCTGTGTGCTAAGTGCTCAGGGTGCTGGGTGCTCAGTGCTCAGGGTGCTGGGTGCTCAGTGCTCAGTACTCAGGGTGGTGGGTGCTCAGTGCTCAGGGTGCTGTGTGCTAAGTGCTCAGGGTGCTGGGTGCTCAGTGCTCGCGGTGCTGGGTGCTCAGTGCTCGGGGTTCTCGGTGCTCAGTACTCAGGGTGCTGGGTGCTTAGTGCTCGAGGTGCTCAGTACTCAGGGTGCTCGGTGCTTAGTACTCAGGGTGCTGGGTGCTCAGTACTCCGGGTGCTGGGTGCTCAGTACTCGGGGTGCTCGGTGCTCAGTGCTCAAGGTGCTGGGTGCTCAGTACTCAGGGTGCTCATTTCTCAGTGTGCTGGGTGCTCAGTACTCAGGGTGCTGGGTGCTCATTGCTCAGGGTGCTCGTTGCTCAGTGCTCAGTGCTCAGGGTGCTGGTTGCTCAGTACTCAGGGTGCTGGGTGCTCAGTACTCAGGGTGCTGGGTGCTCAGTGCTCAGGGTAGTGGGTGCTCAGTACTCAGGGTGCTGGGTGATCAGTGCTCGGGGTGCTGGGTGCTCAGTGCTCAGGGTGCTGGGTGCTCAGTGCTCGGGGTGCTGGGTGCTCAGTGCTCAGTGCTCAGGGTGCTGGGTGCTCAGTGCTCAGTGCTCAGGGTGCTGGTTGCTCAGTACTCAGGGTGCTGGGTGCTCAGTACTCAGGGTGCTGGGTGCTCAGTGCTCGGGGTGATCGGTGCTCAGTACTCAGGGTGCTGGCTGATCAGTGCTCGGGGTGCTGGGTGCTCAGTGCTCAGGGTGCTTGGTGCTCAGTGCTCAGGGTGCTGGGTGCTCAGTACTCAGGGTGCTGGGTGCTCAGTGCTCGGGGTGCTCGGTGCTCAGTACTCAGGGTGCTGGGTACTCAGTGCTCAGGGTGCTGGGTGCTCAGTATTCAGGGTGCTCAGTGCTCAGTACTCGGGGTGCTTGGTGCTCAGTACTCAGGGTGCTCAGTGCTCAGTACTCGGGGTGCTGGGTGCTCAGTGCTCAGGGTGCTCAGTGCTCAGTGCTCGGGGTCCTGGGTGCTCAGTGCTCTGGGCGCTGGATGCTCAGTGCTCGGGTGCTGGGTGCTCAGTACTCGGGGTGCTGGGTGCTCAGTGCTCAGTGTGCTCAGTGCTCAGTACTCAGTGCACAGGGTGCTCAGTGCTCAGTGCTCAGGGTGCTGGGTGTTCAGTACTCAGGGTGCTGGGTGCTCAGTACTCAGGGTGCTGTGTGCTCAGTGCTTGGGGTGCCCAGTGCTCAGTGCTCGGGGCGCTGGGTGCTCAGTGCTCGGGGTGCTGGGTGCTCAGTACTCAGGGTGCTGGGTGCTCAGTGCTCGGGCTGCTGGGTGCTCAGTGCTCAGGGTGCTGGGTGCTCAGTACTCAGGGTGCTGGCTGCTCAGTGCTCAGGGTGCTGGGTGCTCAGTGCTCGGGGTGCTGGGTGCTCAGTACTCAGGGTGCTGGGTGCTCAGTGCTCGGGCTGCTGGGTGCTCAGTACTCAGGGTGCTGGGTGCTCAGTGCTCGGGCTGCTGGGTGCTCAGTGCTCAGGGTGCTGGGTGCTCAGTGCTCAGGGTGCTGGGTGCTCAGTGCTCGGGGTGCTGGGTGCTCAGTGCTCAGTACTCAGGGTGGTGGGTGCTCAGTGCTCAGGGTGCTGTGTGCTCAGTACTCGGGTGCTGGGTGCTCAGTGCTCAGGGTGCTGGGTGCTCAGTGCTCGGGGTGCTGGGTGCTCAGTGCTCAGTACTCAGGGTGGTGGGTGCTCAGTGCTCAGGGTGCTGTGTGCTAAGTGCTCAGGGTGCTGGGTGCTCAGTGCTCAGGGTGCTGGGTGCTCAGTGCTCAGTACTCAGGGTGGTGGGTGCTCAGTGCTCAGGGTGCTGTGTGCTAAGTGCTCAGGGTGCTGGGTGCTCAGTGCTCGCGGTGCTGGGTGCTCAGTGCTCGGGGTTCTCGGTGCTCAGTACTCAGGGTGCTGGGTGCTTAGTGCTCGAGGTGCTCAGTACTCAGGGTGCTCGGTGCTTAGTACTCAGGGTGCTGGGTGCTCAGTACTCCGGGTGCTGGGTGCTCAGTACTCGGGGTGCTCGGTGCTCAGTGCTCAAGGTGCTGGGTGCTCAGTACTCAGGGTGCTCATTTCTCAGTGTGCTGGGTGCTCAGTACTCAGGGTGCTGGGTGCTCATTGCTCAGGGTGCTCGTTGCTCAGTGCTCAGTGCTCAGGGTGCTGGTTGCTCAGTACTCAGGGTGCTGGGTGCTCAGTACTCAGGGTGCTGGGTGCTCAGTGCTCAGGGTAGTGGGTGCTCAGTACTCAGGGTGCTGGGTGATTAGTGCTCGGGGTGCTGGGTGCTCAGTGCTCAGGGTGCTGGGTGCTCAGTGCTCGGGGTGCTGGGTGCTCAGTGCTCAGTGCTCAGGGTGCTGGGTGCTCAGTGCTCAGTGCTCAGGGTGCTGGTTGCTCAGTACTCAGGGTGCTGGGTGCTCAGTACTCAGGGTGCTGGGTGCTCAGTGCTCGGGGTGATCGGTGCTCAGTACTCAGGGTGCTGGCTGATCAGTGCTCGGGGTGCTGGGTGCTCAGTGCTCAGGGTGCTTGGTGCTCAGTGCTCAGGGTGCTGGGTGCTCAGTACTCAGGGTGCTGGGTGCTCAGTGCTCGGGGTGCTCGGTGCTCAGTACTCAGGGTGCTGGGTACTCAGTGCTCAGGGTGCTGGGTGCTCAGTATTCAGGGTGCTCAGTGCTCAGTACTCGGGGTGCTTGGTGCTCAGTACTCAGGGTGCTCAGTGCTCAGTACTCGGGGTGCTGGGTGCTCAGTGCTCAGGGTGCTCAGTGCTCAGTGCTCGGGGTGCTGGGTGCTCAGTGCTCTGGGCGCTGGATGCTCAGTGCTCGGGTGCTGGGTGCTCAGTACTCGGGGTGCTGGGTGCTCAGTGCTCAGTGTGCTCAGTGCTCAGTACTCAGTGCACAGGGTGCTCAGTGCTCAGTGCTCAGGGTGCTGGGTGTTCAGTACTCAGGGTGCTGGGTGCTCAGTACTCAGGGTGCTGTGTGCTCAGTGCTTGGGGTGCCCAGTGCTCAGTGCTCGGGGCGCTGGGTGCTCAGTGCTCGGGGTGCTGGGTGCTCAGTACTCAGGGTGCTGGGTGCTCAGTGCTCGGGCTGCTGGGTGCTCAGTGCTCAGGGTGCTGGGTGCTCAGTACTCAGGGTGCTGGCTGCTCAGTGCTCAGGGTGCTGGGTGCTCAGTGCTCGGGGTGCTGGGTGCTCAGTACTCAGGGTGCTGGGTGCTCAGTGCTCGGGCTGCTGGGTGCTCAGTGCTCAGGGTGCTGGGTGCTCAGTACTCAGGGTGCTGGGTGCTCAGTACTCCGGGTGCTGGCTGCTCAGTACTCAGGGTGCTGGGTGCTCAGTACTCAGTGTGCTGAGTGCTCAGTACTCGGGTGCTGGGTGCTCAGTGCTCATGGTGCTGGTTGCTCAGTGCTCGGGGTGCTGGGTGCTCAGTGCTCAGTACTCAGGGTGCTGGGTGTTCAGTGCTCGGGGTGCTGGGTGCTCAGTGCTCAGTACTCAGGGTGCTGGGTGCTCAGTGCTCAGGGTGCTGTGTGCGCAGTGCTCAGGGTGCTGTGTGCTCAGTGCTCAGGGTGCTGGGTACTCAGTGCTCAGGGTGCTGGGTGCTCAGTACTCAGGGTGCTGGGTGCTCAGTACACAGGGTGCTGGGTGCTCAGTGCTCGGGGTGCTGCGTGCTCAGTGCTCGCGGTGCTGGGTGCTCAGTGCTCGGGGTGCTGGGTGCTCAGTGCTCGGGGTGCCCAGTGCTCAGTGCTCGGGGCGCTGGGTGCTCAGTGCTCGGGGTGCTGGGTGCTCAGTACTCAGGGTGCTGGGTGCTCAGTGCTCGGGCTGCTGGGTGCTCAGTGCTCAGGGTGCTGGGTGCTCAGTACTCAGGGTGCTGGGTGCTCAGTGCTCAGGGTGCTGGGTGCTCAGTGCTCAGTGTTCAGGGTGCTGGTTGCTCAGTACTCAGGGTGCTGGGTGCTCAGTACTCAGGGTGCTGGGTGCTCAGTGCTCAGGTTGCTGGGTGCTCAGTACTCAGGGTGCTGGGTGATCAGTGCTCGGGGTGCTGGGTGCTCAGTGCTCAGGGTACTTGGTGCTCAGTGCTCAGGGTGCTGGGTGCTCAGTACTCAGGGTGCTGGGTGCTCAGTGCTCGGGGTGCTCGGTGCTCAGTACTCAGGGTGCTGGGTACTCAGTGCTCAGGGTGCTGGGTGCTCAGTATTCAGGGTGCTCAGTGCTCAGTACTCGGGGTGCTTGGTGCTCAGTACTCAGGGTGCTCAGTGCTCAGTACTCGGGGTGCTGGGTGCTCAGTGCTCAGGGTGCTCAGTGCTCAGTGCTCGGGGTGCTGGGTGCTCAGTGCTCGGGGCGCTGGATGCTCAGTGCTCGGGGTGCTGGGTGCTCAGTACTCGGGGTGCTGGGTGCTCAGTGCTCAGTGTGCTCAGTGCTCAGTACTCAGTGCACAGGGTGCTCAGTGCTCAGTGCTCAGGGTGCTGGGTGTTTAGTACTCAGGGTGCTGGGTGCTCAGTACTCAGGGTGCTGGGTGCTCAGTGCTCGGGGTGCCCAGTGCTCAGTGCTCGGGGCGCTGGGTGCTCAGTGCTTGGGGTGCTGGGTGCTCAGTACTCAGGGTGCTGGGTGCTCAGTGCTCAGGGTGCTGGGTGCTCAGTGCTCTTGGTGCTGGGTGCTCAGTACTCAGGGTGCTGGGTGCTCAGTGCTCGGGGTGCTGGGTGCTCAGTGCTCAGGGTGCTGGGTGCTCAGTACTCAGGGTGCTGGGTGCTCAGTACTCCGGGTGCTGGCTGCTCAGTACTCAGGGTGCTGGGTGCTCAGTACTCAGTGTGCTGAGTGCTCAGTACTCGGGTGCTGGGTGCTCAGTGCTCAGGGTGCTGGGTGCTCAGTGCTCGGGGTGCTGGGTGCTCAGTGCTCAGTACTCAGGGTGGTGGGTGCTCAGTGCACAGGGTGCTGTGTGCTCAGTACTCAGGTGCTGGGTGCTCAGTGCTCAGGGTGCTGGGTGCTCAGTGCTCGGGGTGCTGGGTGCTCAGTGCTCAGTACTCAGGGTGGTGGGTGCTCAGTGCTCAGGGTGCTGTGTGCTAAGTGCTCAGGGTGCTGGGTGCTCAGTGCTCAGGGTGCTGGGTGCTCCGTGCTCAGTACTCAGGGTGGTGGGTGCTCAGTGCTCAGGGTGCTGTGTGCTAAGTGCTCAGGGTGCTGGGTGCTCAGTGCTCGCGGTGCTGGGTGCTCAGTGCTCGGGCTTCTCGGTGCTCAGTACTCAGGGTGCTGGGTGCTTAGTGCTCGAGGTGCTCAGTACTCAGGGTGCTCGGTGCTTATTACTCAGGGTGCTGGGTGCTCAGTACTCCGGGTGCTGGGTGCTCAGTACTCGGGGTGCTCGGTGCTCAGTGCTCAAGGTGCTGGGTGCTCAGTACTCAGGGTGCTCATTGCTCAGTGTGCTGGGTGCTCAGTACTCAGGGTGCTGGGTGCTCATTGCTCAGGGTGCTCGTTGCTCAGTGCTCAGTGCTCAGGGTGCTGGTTGCTCAGTACTCAGGGTGCTGGGTGCTCAGTGCTCAGGGTAGTGGGTGCACAGTACTCAGGGTGCTGGGTGATCAGTGCTCGGGGTGCTGGGTGGTCAGTGCTCAGGGTGCTGGGTGCTCAGTGCTCAGGGTGCTGGGTGCTCAGTGCTCGGGGTGCTGGGTGCTCAGTGCTCAGTGCTCAGGGTGCTGGGTGCTCAGTGCTCAGTGCTCAGGGTGCTGGTTGCTCAGTACTCAGGGTGCTGGGTGCTCAGTACTCAGGGTGCTGGGTGATCAGTGCTAAGGGTGCTGGGTGCTCAGTCCTCAGGGTGCTCCGTGCTCAGTGATCAGGGTGCTGTTTGCTCAGTACTCAGGGTGATCGGTGCTCAGTACTCAGGGTTCTCAGTGCTCAGTACTCAGGGTGCTTCGTACTCAGTGCTCAGGGTGCTGGGTGCTCAGTACTCAGGGAGCTCAGTGCTCAGTACTCGGGGTGCTTGGTGCTCAGTACTCAGGGTGCTCAGTGCTCAGTACTCGGGGTGCTGGGTGCTCAATGCTCAGGGTGCTCAGTGCTCAGTGCTCGGGGTGCTGGGTGCTCAGTGCTCGGGGCGCTGGGTGCTCACTGCTCAGGGTGATCGGTGCTCAGTACTCAGGGTGCTGGGTGCTCAGTGCTCGGGGTGCTCGGTGCTCAGTACGTTGGGTGCTCACTACTCAGGGTGCTGGGTGCTCAGTGCTCAAGGTGCTGGGTGCTCAGTGCTCAGGGTGCTGGGTGCTCAGTACTCAGGGTGCTCAGTGCTCAGTACTCGGGGTGCTTGGTGCTCAGTACTCAGGGTGCTCAGTGCTAAGTACTCGGGGTGCTGGGTGCTCAGTACACGGGGTGCTGGGTGCTCAGTGCTCAGGGTGCTCAGTGCTCAGTACTCAGTGCTCAGGGTGCTCAGTGCTCAGGATGCTGGGTGTTCAGTAGTCAGGGTGCTGGGTGCTCAGTACTCAGGGTGCTGGGTGCTCAGTGCTCAGGGTGCTGGTTGCTCAGTGCTCGGGGCGCTGGTTGCTCAGTGCTCGGGGTGCTCAGAGCTCAGTACTCAGGGTGCTGGGTGCTCAGTGCTCGGGGTGATCGGTGCTCAGTACTCAGGGTGCTGGGTGCTCAGTGCTCGGGGTGCTCGGTGCTCAGTACGTTGCGTGCTCACTACACAGGGTGCTGGGTGCTCAGTGCTCAGGGTGCTGGGTGCTCAGTGCTCAGGGTGCTTTGTGCTCAGTACTCAGGGTGCTGGGTGCTCAGTGCTCAGGGTGCTGGGTGCTCAGTGCTCAGGGTGCTGGGTGCTCAGTGCTCGGTGTGCTTGGTGCTCATTGCTCAGGGTGCTGGGTGCTCAGTGCTCGGGGTGCTGGGTGCTCAGTGCTCAGTACTCAGGGTGCTGGGTGCACAGTGCTCGGGGTGCTGGGTGCTCAGTGCTCAGTACTCAGGGTGGTGGGTGCTCAGTGCTCAGGGTGCTGTGTGCTAAGTGCTCAGGGTGCTGGGTGCTCAGTGCTCAGGGTGCTGGGTACTCATTGCTCGGGGTGCTGGGTGCTCAGTGCTCGCGGTGCTGGGTGCTCAGTGCTCGGGGTTCTCGGTGCTCAGTACTCAGGGTGCTGGGTGCTTAGTGCTCGAGGTGCTCAGTATTCAGGGTGCTCGGTGCTTAGTACTCAGGGTGCTGGGTGCTCAGTACTCCGGGTGCTGGGTGCTCAGTACTCGGGGTGCTCGGTGCTCAGTGCTCAAGGTGCTGGGTGCTCAGTACTCAGGGTGCTGGGTGCTCAGTGTGCTGGGTGCTCAGTACTCAGGGTGCTGGGTGCTCAGTGCTCAGGGTGCTCGTTGCTCAGTGCTCAGTGCTCAGGGTGCTGGTTGCTCAGTACTCAAGGTGCTGGGTGCTCAGTACTCAGGGTGCTGAGTGCTCAGTGCTCAGGGTAGTGGGTGCTCAGTACTCAGGGTGCTGGGTGATCAGTGCTCGGGGTGCTGGGTGCTCAGTGCTCAGGGAGCTGGGTGCTCAGTGCTCAGGGTGCTGGGTGCTCAGTGCTCGGGGTGCTGGGTGCTCAGTGCTCAGTGCTCAGGGTGCTGGGTGCTCAGTGCTCAGTGCTCAGGGTGCTGGTTGCTCAGTACTCAGGGTGCTGGGTGCTCAGTACTCAGGTTGCTGGGTGCTCAGTGCTCAGGTTGCTGGGTGCTCAGTACTCAGGGTGCTGGGTGATCAGTGCTCGGGGTTCTGGGTGCTCAGTGCTCAGGGTGCTTTGTGCTCAGTGCTCAGGGTGCTGGGTGCTCAGTACTCAGGGTGCTGGGTGCTCAGTGCTCGGGGTGCTCGGTGCTCAGTACTCAGGGTGCTGGGTACTCAGTGCTCAGGGTGCTGGGTGCTCAGTATTCAGGGTGCTCAGTGCTCAGTGCTCGGGGTGCTGGGTGCTCAGTGCTCGGGGCGCTGGATGCTCAGTGCTCGTGGTGCTGGGTGCTCAGTACTCGGGGTGCTGGGTGCTCAGTGATCAGTGTGCTCAGTGCTCAGTACTCTGTGCACAGGGTGCTCAGTGCTCAGTGCTCAGGGTGCTGGGTGTTTAGTACTCAGGGTCCTGGGTGCTCAGTACTCAGGGTGCTGGGTGCTCAGTGCTCGGGGTGCCCAGTGCTCAGTGCTCGGGGCGCTGGTTGCTCAGTGCTCGGGGTGCTGGGTGCTCAGTACTCAGGGTGCTGGGTGCTCAGTGCTCGGGCTGCTGGGTGCTCAGTGCTCAGGGTGCTGGGTGCTCAGTACTCAGGGTGCTCGGTGCTCAGTGCTCAGGGTGCTGGGTGCTCAGTGCTCGGGGTGCTGGGTGCTCAGTACTCAGGGTGCTGGGTGCTCAGTGCTCGGGCTGCTGGGTGCTCAGTGCTCAGGGTGCTGGGTGCTCAGTACTCAGGGTGCTGGGTGCTCAGTACTCCGCGTGCTGGCTGCTCAGTACTCAGGGTGCTGGGTGCTCAGTACTCAGTGTGCTGAGTGCTCAGTACTCGGGTGCTGGGTACTCAGTGCTCAGGGTGCTGGGTGCTCAGTGCTCGGGGTGCTGGGTGCTCAGTGCTCAGTACTCAGGGTGGTGGGTGCTCAGTGCTCAGGGTGCTGTGTGCTCAGTACTCGGGTGCTGGGTGCTCAGTGCTCAGGGTGCTGGGTGCTCAGTGCTCGGGGTGCTGGGTGCTCAGTGCTCAGTACTCAGGGTGGTGGGTGCTCAGTGCTCAGGGTGCTGTGTGCTAAGTGCTCAGGGTGCTGGGTGCTCAGTGCTCAGGGTGCTGGGTGCTCAGTGCTCAGTACTCAGGGTGGTGGGTGCTCAGTGCTCAGGGTGCTGTGTGCTAAGTGCTCAGGGTGCTGGGTGCTCAGTGCTCGCGGTGCTGTGTGCTCAGTGCTCGGGGTTCTCGATGCTCAGTACTCAGGGTGCTGGGTGCTTAGTGCTCGAGGTGCTCAGTACTCAGGGTGCTCGGTGCTTAGTACTCAGGGTGCTGGGTGCTCAGTACTCCGGGTGCTGGGTGCTCAGTACTCGGGGTGCTCGGTGCTCAGTGCTCAAGGTGCTGGGTGCTCAGTACTCAGGGTGCTCATTGCTCAGTGTGCTGGGTGCTCAGTACTCAGGGTGCTGGGTGCTCATTGCTCAGGGTGCTCGTTGCTCAGTGCTCAGTGCTCAGTGTGCTGGTTGCTCAGTACTCAGGGTGCTGGGTGCTCAGTACTCAGGGTGCTGGGTGCTCAGTGCTCAGGGTAGTGGGTGCTCAGTACTCAGGGTGCTGGGTGATCAGTGCTCGGGGTGCTGGGTGCTCAGTGCTCAGGGTGCTGGGTGCTCAGTGCTCGGGGTGCTGGGTGCTCAGTGCTCAGTGCTCAGGGTGCTGGGTGCTCAGTGCTCAGTGCTCAGGGTGCTGGTTGCTCAGTACTCAGGGTGCTGGGTGCTCAGTACTCAGGGTGCTGGGTGCTCAGTGCTCGGGGTGATCGGTGCTCAGTACTCAGGGTGCTGGGTGATCAGTGCTCGGGGTGCTGGGTGCTCAGTGCTCAGGGTGCTTGGTGCTCAGTGCTCAGGGTGCTGGGTGCTCAGTACTCAGGGTGCTGGGTGCTCAGTGCTCGGGGTGCTCGGTGCTCAGTACTCAGGGTGCTGGGTACTCAGTGCTCAGGGTGCTGGGTGCTCAGTATTCAGGGTGCTCAGTGCTCAGTACTCGGGGTGCTTGGTGCTCAGTACTCAGGGTGCTCAGTGCTCAGTACTCGGGGTGCTGGGTGCTCAGTGCTCAGGGTGCTCAGTGCTCAGTGCTCGGGGTGCTGGGTGCTCAGTGCTCTGGGCGCTGGATGCTCAGTGCTCGGGGTGCTGGGTGCTCAGTACTTGGGGTGCTGGGTGCTCAGTGCTCAGTGTGCTCAGTGCTCAGTACTCAGTGCACAGGGTGCTCAGTGCTCAGTGCTCAGGGTGCTGGGTGTTCAGTACTCAGGGTGCTGGGTGCTCAGTACTCAGGGTGCTGTGTGCTCAGTGCTCGGGGTGCCCAGTGCTCAGTGCTCGGGGCGCTGGGTGCTCAGTGCTCGGGGTGCTGGGTGCTCAGTACTCAGGGTGCTGGGTGCTCAGTGCTCGGGCTGCTGGGTGCTCAGTGCTCAGGGTGCTGGGTGCTCAGTACTCAGGGTGCTGGGTGCTCAGTGCTCAGGGTGCTGGGTGCTCAGTGCTCGGGGTGCTGGGTGCTCAGTACTCAGGGTGCTGGGTGCTCAGTGCTCGGGCTGCTGGGTGCTCAGTGCTCAGGGTGCTGGGTGCTCAGTACTCAGGGTGCTGGGTGCTCAGTACTCCGGGTGCTGGCTGCTCAGTACTCAGGGTGCTGGGTGCTCAGTACTCAGTGTGCTGAGTGCTCATTACTCGGGTGCTGGGTGCTCAGTGCTCATGGTGCTGGGTGCTCAGTGCTCGGGGTGCTGGGTGCTCAGTGCTCAGTACTCAGGGTGCTGGGTGTTCAGTGCTCGGGGTGCTGGGTGCTCAGTGCTCAGTACTCAGGGTGCTGGGTGCTCATTGCTCAGGGTACTGTGTGCGCAGTGCTCAGGGTGCTGTGTGCTCAGTGCTCAGGGTGCTGGGTACTCAGTGCTCAGGGTGCTGGGTGCTCAGTACTCAGGGTGCTGGGTGCTCAGTACACAGGGTGCTGGGTGCTCAGTGCTCGGGGTGCTGCGTGCTCAGTGCTCGCGGTGCTGGGTGCTCAGTGCTCGGGGTGCTGGGTGCTCAGTGCTCGGGGTGTCCAGTGCTCAGTGCTCGGGGCGCTGGGTGCTCAGTGCTCAGGGTGCTGGGTGCTCAGTACTCAGGGTGCTGGGTGCTCAGTGCTCGGGCTGCTGGGTGCTCAGTGCTCAGGGTGCTGGGTGCTCAGTACTCAGGGTGCTGGGTGCTCAGTGCTCAGGGTGCTGGGTGCTCAGTGCTCGGGGTGCTGGGTGCTCAGTACTCAGGGTGCTGGGTGCTCAGTGCTCGGGCTGCTGGGTGCTCAGTGCTCAGGGTGCTGGGTGCTCAGTACTCAGGGTGCAGGGTGCTCAGTACTCCGGGTGCTGGCTGCTCAGTACTCAGGGTGCTGGGTGCTCAGTACTCAGTGTGCTGAGTGCTCAGTACTCGGGTGCTGGGTGGTCAGTGCTCAGGGTGCTGGGTGCTCAGTGCTCGGGGTGCTGGGTGCTCAGTGCTCAGTACTCAGGGTGGTGGGTGCTCAGTGCTCAGGGTGCTGTGTGCTAAGTGCTCAGTTTGCTGGGTGCTCAGTGCTCAGGGTGCTGGGTGCTCAGTGCTCAGTACTCAGGGTGGTGGGTGCTCAGTGCTCAGGGTGCTGTGTGCTAAGTGCTCAGGGTGCTGGGTGCTCAGTGCTCAGGGTGCTGGGTCCTCATTGCTCGGGGTGCTGGGTGCTCAGTGCTCGCGGTGCTGGGTGCTCAGTGCTCGGGGTTCTCGGTGCTCAGTACTCAGGGTGCTGGGTGCTTAGTGCTCGAGGTGGTCAGTACTCAGGGTGCTGGGTGCTCAGTACTTGGGGTGCTCGGTGCTCAGTGCTCAAGGTGCTGGGTGCTCAGTACTCAGGGTGCTCATTGCTCAGTGTGCTGGGTGCTCAGTACTCAGGGTGCTGGGTGCTCAGTGCTCAGGGTGCTCGTTGCTCAGTGCTCAGTGCTCAGGGTGCTGGTTGCTCAGTACTCAGGGTGCTGGGTGCTCAGTACTCAGGGTGCTGGGTGCTCAGTGCTCAGGGTAGTGGGTGCTCAGTACTCAGGGTGCTGGGTGATCAGTGCTCGGGGTGCTGGGTGCTCAGTGCTCAGGGTGCTGGGTGCTCAGTGCTCAGGGTGCTGGGTGCTCAGTGCTCGGGGTGCTGGGTGCTCAGTGCTCAGTGCTCAGGGTGCTGGGTGCTCAGTGCTCAGTGCTCAGGGTGCTGGTTGCTCAGTACTCAGGGTGCTGGGTGCTCAGTACTCAGGGTGCTGGGTGCTCAGTGCTCAGGTTGCTGGGTGCTCAGTACTCAGGGTGCTGGGTGATCAGTGATCGGGGTGCTGGGTGCTCAGTGCTCAGGGTGCTTGGTGCTCAGTGCTCAGGGTGCTGGGTGCTCAGTACTCAGGGTGCTGGGTGCTCAGTGCTCGGGGTGCTCGGTGCTCAGTACTCAGGGTGCTGGGTACTCAGTGCTCAGGGTGCTGGGTGCTCAGTATTCAGGGTGCTCAGTGCTCAGTACTCGGGGTGCTTGGTGCTCAGTACTCAGGGTGCTCAGTGCTCAGAACTCGGGGTGCTGGGTGCTCAGTGCTCAGGGTGCTCAGTGCTCAGTGCTCGGGGTGCTGGGTGCTCAGTGCTCGGGGCGCTGGATGCTCAGTGCTCGGGGTGCTGGGTGCTCAGTACTCGGGGTGCTGGGTGCTCAGTGCTCAGTGTGCTCAGTGCTCAGTACTCAGTGCACAGGGTGCTCAGTGCTCAGTGCTCAGGGTGCTGGGTGTTCAGTACTCAGGGTGCTGGGTGCTCAGTACTCAGGGTGCTGGGTGCTCTGTGCTCGGGGTGCCCAGTGCTCAGTGCTCGGGGCGCTGGATGCTCAGTACTCAGGGTGCTGGGTGCTCAGTGCTCAGGCTGCTGGGTGCTCAGTGCTCAGGGTGCTGGGTGCTCAGTACTCAGGGTGCTGGGTGCTCAGTGCTCAGGGTGCTGGGTGCTCAGTGCTCGGGGTGCTGGGTGCTCAGTACTCAGGGTGCTGGGTGCTCAGTGCTCGGGCTGCTGGGTGCTCAGTGCTCAGGGTGCTGGGTGCTCAGTACTCCGGGTGCTGGCTGCTCAGTACTCAGGGTGCTGGGTGCTCAGTACTCAGTGTGCTGAGTGCTCAGTACTCGGGTGCTGGGTGCTCAGTGCTCAGGGTGCTGGGTGCTCAGTGCTCGGGGTGCTGGGTGCTCAGTGGTCAGTACTCAGGGTGCTGGGTGTTCAGTGCTCGGGGTGCTGGGTGCTCAATGCTCAGTACTCAGGGTGCTGGGTGCTCAGTGCTCAGGGTGCTGTGTGCGCAGTGCTCAGGGTGCTGTGTGCTCAGTGCTCAGGGTGCTGGGTACTCAGTGCTCAGGGTGCTGGGTGCTCAGTACTCAGGGTGCTGGGTGCTCAGTACACAGGGTGCTGGGTGCTCAGTGCTCGGGGTGCTGCGTGCTCAGTGCTCGCGGTGCTGGGTGCTCAGTGCTCGGGGTGCTCGGAGCTCAGTACTCAGGGTGCTGGGTGCTCAGTGCTCGAGGTGCTCAGTACTCAGGGTGCTGTGTGTTCAGTGCTCAGGGTGCTGGGTGCTCAGTACTCAGGGTGCTCCGTGCTTAGTACTCAGGGTGCTGGGTGCTCAGTACTCCGGGTGCTGGGTGCTCAGTGCTCGGGGTGCTCGGTGCTCAGTGCTCAAGGTGCTGAGTGCTCAGTACTCAGGGTGCTCATTGCTCAGGGTGCTGGGTGCTCAGTACTCAGGGTGCTGGGTGCTCATTGCTCAGGGTGCTCGGTGCTCAGTACGTTGGGTGCTCAGTACTCAGGGTGCAGTGTGCTCAGTACTCAGTGTGCTCAGTGCTCAGTACTCAGGGTGCCGGGTGCACAGTGCTCGGGGTGCTGGGTGCTCATTAATCAGGGTGCTGGGTGCTCAGTACTCAGGGTGCTCAGTGCTTGGGGTGCTGGGTGCTCAGTACTCAGGGTGCTCAGTGCTTGGGGTGCTGGGTGCTCAGTACTCAGGGTGATGGGTGCTCAGTGCTCAGGGTGCTGGGTGCTCAGTACTCAGGGTGCTGGTTGCTCAGTACTCAGGGTGCTGGGTGCTCAGTGCTCGGGGTGCTGGGTGCTCAGTGCTCGGGGTGCTGGGTGCTCAGTGCTCGGGGTGCTGGGTGCTCAGTGCTCGGGGTGCTGGGTGCTCAGTGCTCGGGGTGCTTGGTGCTCAGTACTCAGGGTGCTGGGTGCTCAGTGCTCAGGGTGCTGGGTGCTCAGTGCTCAGGGTGCCGGGTGCTCAGTTCTCAGGATGCTGGGTGCTCAGTGCTCAGGGTGCTGGGTGCTCAGTGCTCAGGGTGCTGGGTGCTCAGTGCTCAGGGTGCTCGTTGCTCAGTACTCAGGGTGCTGGGTGCTCAGTGCTCCGGGTAGTGGGTGCTCAGTACTCAGGGTGCTGGGTGATCAGTGCTCGGGGTGCTGGGTGCTCAGGGCTCAGGGTGCTGGGTGCTCAGTGCTCAGGGTGCTGGGTGCTCAGTGCTCGGGGTGCTGGGTGCTCAGTGCTCAGTGCTCAGGGTGCTGGGTGCTCAGTGCTCAGGGTCCTGGTTGCTCAGTACTCAGGGTGCTGGGTGCTCAGTACTCAGGGTGCTGGGTGATCAGTGCTCAGGTTGCTGGGTGCTCAGTACTCAGGGTGCTGGGTGATCAGTGCTCGGGGTGCTGGGTGCTCAGTGCTCAGGGTGCTTGGTGCTCAGTGCTCAGGGTGCTGGGTGCTCAGTACTCAGGGTGCTGGGTGCTCAGTGCTCGGGGTGCTCGGTGCTCAGTACTCAGATTGCTGGGTACTCAGTGCTCAGGGTGCTGGGTGCTCAGTATTCAGGGTGCTCAGTGCTCAGTAGTCGGGGTGCTTGGTGCTCAGTACTCAGGGTGCTCAGTGCTCAGTACTCGGGGTGCTGGGTGCTCAGTGCTCAGGGTGCTCAGTGCTCAGTGCTCAGTGCACAGGGTGCTGGGTGCTCAGTGCTCAGGGTGCTCAGTGCTCAGTGCTCAGTGCACAGGGTGCTCAGTGCTCAGTGCTCAGGGTGCTGGGTGTTCAGTACTCAGGGTGCTGGGTGCTCAGTACTCAGTGTGCTGGGTGCTCAGTGCTCGGGGTGCTGGGTGCTCATTGCTCAGGGTGCTGGGTGCTCAGTGCTCAGGGTGCTTGATGCTCAGTACTCAGGGTCCTGGGTGCTCAGTGCTCAGGGTGCTGGGTGCTCAGTGCTCGGGGTGCTGGGTGCTCAGTACTCAGGGTCCTGGGTGCTCAGTGCTCAGGGTGCTGGGTGCTCAGTGCTCGGGCTGCTGGGTGCTCAGTGCTCAGGGTGCTGGGTGCTCAGTACTCAGGGTGCTGGGTGCTCAGTACTCCGGGTGCTGGCTGCTCAGTACTCAGGGTGCTGGGTGCTCAGTACTCAGTGTGCTGAGTGCTCAGTACTCGGGTGCTGGGTGCTCAGTGCTCAGGGCGCTGGGTGCTCAGTGCTCGGGGTGCTGGGTGCTCAGTGCTCAGTACTCAGGGTGCTGGGTGCTCAGTGCTCGGGGTGCTGGGTGCTCAGTGCTCAGTACTCAGGGTGCTGGGTGCTCAGTGCTCAGGGTGCTGTGTGCGCAGTGCTCAGGGTGCTGTGTGCTCAGTGCTCAGGGTGCTGGGTACTCAGTGCTCAGGGTGTTGGGTGCTCAGTACTCAGGGTGCTGGGTGCTCAGTACACAGGGTGCTGGGTGCTCAGTTCTCGGGGTGCTGCGTGCTCAGTGCTCGCGGTGCTGGGTGCTCAGTGCTCGGGGTTCTCAGAGCTCAGTACTCAGGGTGCTGGGTGCTCAGTGCTCGAGGTGCTCAGTACTCAGGGTGCTGTGTGTTCAGTGCTCAGGTTGCTGGGTGCTCAGTACTCAGGGTGCTCGGTGCTTAGTACTCAGGGTGCTGGGTGCTCAGTACTCCGGGTGCTGGGTGCTCAGTGCTCGGGGTGCTCGGTGCTCAGTGCTCAAGGTGCTGAGTGCTCAGTACTCAGGGTGCTCATTGCTCAGGGTGCTGGGTGCTCATTAATCAGGGTGCTGGGTGCTCAGTACTCAGGGTGCTCAGTGCTTGGGGTGCTGGGTGCTCAGTGCTCAGTGCTCAGGGTGCTGGTTGCTCAGTACTCAGGGTGCTGGGTGCTCAGTACTCAGGGTGCTGGGTGCTCAGTGCTCAGGTTGCTGGGTGCTCAGTACTCAGGGTGCTGGGTGATCAGTGCTCGGGGTGCTGGGTGCTCAGTGCTCAGGGTGCTTGGTGCTCAGTGCTCAGGGTGCTGGGTGCTCAGTACTCAGGGTGTTGGGTGCTCAGTGCTCGGGGTGCTCGGGGCTCAGTACTCAGGGTGCTGTTTACTCAGTGCTCAGGGTGCTGGGTGCTCAGTATTCAGGGTGCTCAGTGCTCAGTACTCGGGGTGCTTGGTGCTCAGTACCCAGGGTGCTCAGTGCTCAGTACTCGGGGTGCTGGGTGCTCAGTGCTCAGGGTGCTCAGTGCTCAGTGCTCGGGGTGCTGGGTGCTCAGTGCTCGGGGCGCTGGATGCTCAGTGCTCGGGGTGCTGGGTGCTCAGTACTCGGGGTGCTGGGTGCTCAGTGCTCAGTGTGCTCAGTGCTCAGTACTCAGTGCACAGGGTGCTCAGTGCTCAGTGCTCAGGGTGCTGGGTGTTTAGTACTCAGGGTGCTGGGTGCTCAGTACTCAGGGAGCTGGGTGCTCAGTGCTCGGGGTGCTGGGTGCTCAGTGCTCGCGGTGCTGAGTGCTCAGTGCTCGGGGTTCTCGGTGCTCAGTACTCAGGGTGCTGGGTGCTTAGTGCTCGAGGTGCTCAGTACTCAGGGTGCTCGGTGCTTAGTACTCAGGGTGCTGGGTGCTCAGTACTCCGGGTGCTGGGTGCTCAGTACTCGGGGTGCTCGGTGCTCAGTGCTCAAGGTGCTGGGTGCTCAGTACTCAGGGTGCTCATTGCTCAGTGTGCTGGGTGCTCAGTACTCAGGGTGCTGGGTGCTCATTGCTCAGGGTGCTCGTTGCTCAGTGCTCAGTGCTCAGGGTGCTGGTTGCTCAGTACTCAGGGTGCTGGGTGCTCAGTACTCAGGGTGCTGGTTGCTCAGTGCTCAGGGTAGTGGGTGCTCAGTACTCAGGGTGCTGGGTGATCAGTGCTCGGGGTGCTGGGTGCTCAGTGCTCAGGGTGCTGGGTGCTCAGTGCTCAGGGTGCTGGGTGCTCAGTGCTCGGGGTTCTGGGTGCCCAGTGCTCAGTGCTCAGGGTGCTGGGTGCTCAGTGCTCAGTGCTCAGGGTGCTGGTTGCTCAGTACTCAGGGTGCTGGGTGCTCAGTACTAAGGGTGCTGGGTGCTCAGTGCTCGGGGTGATCGGTGCTCAGTACTCAGGGTGCTGGGTGATCAGTGCTCGGGGTGCTGGGTGCTCAGTGCTCAGGGTGCTTGGTGCTCAGTGCTCAGGGTGCTGGGTGCTCAGTACTCAGGGTGCTGGGTGCTCAGTGCTCGGGGTGCTTGGTGCTCAGTACTCAGGGTGCTGGGTACTCAGTGCTCAGGGTGCTGGGTGCTCAGTATTCAGGGTGCTCAGTGCTCAGTACTCGGGGTGCATGGTGCTCAGTACTCAGGGTGCTCAGTGCTCAGTACTCGGGGTGCTGGGTGCTCAGTGCTCAGGGTGCTCAGTGCTCACTGCTCGGGGTGCTGGGTGCTCAGTGCTCTGGGCGCTGGATGCTCAGTGCTCGGGGTGCTGGGTGCTCAGTACTCGGGGTGCTGGGTGCTCAGTGCTCAGTGTGCTCAGTGCTCAGTACTCAGTGCACAGGGTGCTCAGTGCTCAGTGCTCAGGGTGCTGGGTGTTCAGTACTCAGGGTGCTGGGTGCTCAGTACTCAGGGTGCTGTGTGCTCAGTGCTCGGGGTGCCCAATGCTCAGTGCTCGGGGCGCTGGGTGCTCAGTGCTCGGGGTGCTGGGTGCTCAGTACTCAGGGTGCTGGGTGCTCAGTGCTCGGGCTGCTGGGTGCTCAGTGCTCAGGGAGCTGGGTGCTCAGTACTCAGGGTGCTGGGTGCTCAGTGCTCAGGGTGCTGGGTGCTCAGTGCTCGGGGTGCTGGGTGCTCAGTGCTCAGGGTGCTCAGTGCTCACTGCTCGGGGTGCTGGGTGCTCAGTGCTCTGGGCACTGGATGCTCAGTGCTCGGGGTGCTGGGTGCTCAGTACTCGGGGTGCTGGGTGCTCAGTGCTCAGTGTGCTCAGTGCTCAGTACTCAGTGCACAGGGTGCTCAGTGCTCAGTGCTCAGGGTGCTGGGTGTTCAGTACTCAGGGTGCTGGGTGCTCAGTACTCAGGGTGCTGTGTGCTCAGTGCTCGCGGTGCCCAGTGCTCAGTGCTCGGGGCGCTGGGTGCTCAGTGCTCGGGGTGCTGGGTGCTCAGTACTCAGGGTGCTGGATGCTCAGTGCTCGGGCTGCTGGGTGCTCAGTGCTCAGGGAGCTGGGTGCTCAGTACTCAGGGTGCTGGGTGCTCAGTGCTCAGGGTGCTGGGTGCTCAGTGCTCGGGGTGCTGGGTGCTCAGTACTCAGGGTGCTGGGTGCTCAGTGCTCGGGCTGCTGGGTGCTCTGTGCTCAGGGTGCTGGGTGCTCAGTACTCAGGGTGCTGGGTGCTCAGTACTCCGGGTGCTGGCTGCTCAGTACTCAGGGTGCTGGGTGCTCAGTACTCAGTGTGCTGAGTGCTCAGTACTCGGGTGCTGGGTGCTCAGTGCTCATGGTGCTGGGTGCTCAGTGCTCGGGGTGCTGGGTGCTCAGTGCTCAGTACTCAGGGTGCTGGGTGTTCAGTGCTCGGGGTGCTGGGTGCTCAGTGCTCAGTACTCAGGGTGCTGGGTGCTCAGTGCTCAGGGTGCTGTGTGCGCAGTGCTCAGGGTGCTGTGTGCTCAGTGCTCAGGGTGCTGGGTACTCAGTGCTCAGGGTGCTGGGAGCTCAGTACTCAGGGTGCTGGGTGCTCAGTACACAGGGTGCTGGGTGCTCAGTGCTCGGGGTGCTGCGTGCTCAGTGCTCGCGGTGCTGGGTGCTCAGTGCTCGGGGTGCTGGGTGCTCAGTGCTCGGGGTGCCCAGTGCTCAGTGCTCGGGGCGCTGGGTGCTCAGTGCTCGGGGTGCTGGGTGCTCAGTACTCAGGGTGCTTGGTGCTCAGTGCTCGGGCTGCTGGGTGCTCAGTGCTCAGGGTGCTGGGTGCTCAGTACTCAGGGTGCTGGGTGCTCAGTGCTCAGGGTGCTGGGTGCTCAGTGCTCGGGCTGCTGGGTGCTCAGTACTCAGGGTGCTGGGTGCTCAGTGCTCGGGCTGCTGGGTGCTCAGTGCTCAGGGTGCTGGGTGCTCAGTACTCAGGGTGCAGGGTGCTCAGTACTCCGGGTGCTGGCTGCTCAGTACTCAGGGTGCTGGGTGCTCAGTACTCAGTGTGCTGAGTGCTCAGTACTCGGGTGCTGGGTGGTCAGTGCTCAGGGTGCTGGGTGCTCAGTGCTCGGGGTGCTGGGTGCTCAGTGCTCAGTACTCAGGGTGGTGGTGCTCAGTGCTCAGGGTGCTGTGTGCTAAGTGCTCAGTTTGCTGGGTGCTCAGTGCTCAGGGTGCTGGGTGCTCAGTGCTCAGTACTCAGGGTGGTGGGTGCTCAGTGCTCAGGGTGCTGTGTGCTAAGTGCTCAGGGTGCTGGGTGCTCAGTGCTCAGGGTGCTGGGTACTCATTGCTCGGGGTGCTGGGTGCTCAGTGCTCGCGGTGCTGGGTGCTCAGTGCTCGGGGTTCTCGGTGCTCAGTACTCAGGGTGCTGGGTGCTTAGTGCTCGAGGAGCTCAGTACTCAGGGTGCTCGGTGCTTAGTACTCAGGGTGCTGGGTGCTCAGTACTCCGGGTGCTGGGTGCTCAGTACTCGGGGTGCTCGGTGCTCAGTGCTCAAGGTGCTGGGTGCTCAGTACTCAGGGTGCTCATTGCTCAGTGTGCTGGGTGCTCAGTACTCAGGGTGCTGGGTGCTCAGTGCTCAGGGTGCTCGTTGCTCAGTGCTCAGTGCTCAGGGTGCTGGTTGCTCAGTACTCAGGGTGCTGGGTGCTCAGTACTCAGGGTGCTGGGTGCTCAGTGCTCAGGGTAGTGGGTGCTCAGTACTCAGGGTGCTGGGTGATCAGTGCTCGGGGTGCTGGGTGCTCAGTGCTCAGGGTGCTGGGTGCTCAGTGCTCAGGGTGCTGGGTGCTCAGTGCTCGGGGTGCTGGGTGCTCAGTGCTCAGTGCTCAGGGTGCTGGGTGCTCAGTGCTCAGTGCTCAGGGTGCTGGTTGCTCAGTACTCAGGGTGCTGGGTGCTCAGTACTCAGGGTGCTGGGTGCTCAGTGCTCAGGTTGCTGGGTGCTCAGTACTCAGGGTGCTGGGTGATCAGTGCTCGGGGTGCTGGGTGCTCAGTGCTCAGGGTGCTTGGTGCTCAGTGCTCAGGGTGCTGGGTGCTCAGTACTCAGGGTGCTGGGTGCTCAGTGCTCGGGGTGCTCGGTGCTCAGAACTCAGGGTGCTGGGTACTCAGTGCTCAGGGTGCTGGGTGCTCAGTATTCAGGGTGCTCAGTGCTCAGTACTCGGGGTGCTTGGTGCTCAGTACTCAGGGTGCTCAGTGCTCAGTACTCGGGGTGCTGGGTGCTCAGTGCTCAGGGTGCTCAGTGCTCAGTGCTCGGGGTGCTGGGTGCTCAGTGCTCGGGGCGCTGGATGCTCAGTGCTCGGGGTGCTGGGTGCTCAGTACTCGGGGTGCTGGGTGCTCAGTGCTCAGTGTGCTCAGTGCTCAGTACTCAGTGCACAGGGTGCTCAGTGCTCAGTGCTCTGGGTGCTGGGTGTTCAGTACTCAGGGTGCTGGGTGCTCAGTACTCAGGGTGCTGGGTGCTCAGTGCTCGGGGTGCCCAGTGCTCAGTGCTCGGGGCGCTGGGTGCTCAGTACTCAGGGTGCTGGGTGCTCAGTGCTCGGGCTGCTGGGTGCTCAGTGCTCAGGGTGCTGGGTGCTCAGTACTCAGGGTGCTGGGTGCTCAGTGCTCAGGGTGCTCAGTGCTCAGTGCTCGGGGTGCTGGGTGCTCAGTGCTCTGGGCGCTGGATGCTCAGTGCTCGGGGTGCTGGGTGCTCAGTACTCGGGGTGCTGGGTATTCAGTGCTCAGTGTGCTCAGTGCTCATTACTCAGTGCACAGGGTGCTCAGTGCTCAGTGCTCAGGGTGCTGGGTGTTCAGTACTCAGGGTGCTGGGTGCTCAGTACTCAGGGTGCTGTGTGCTCAGTGCTCGGGGTGCCCAGTGCTCAGTGCTCGGGGCGCTGGGTGCTCAGTGCTCGGGGTGCTGGGTGCTCAGTACTCAGGGTGCTGGGTGCTCAGTACTCAGTGTGCTGAGTGCTCAGTACTCGGGTGCTGGGTGCTCAGTGCTCATGGTGCTGGGTGCTCAGTGCTCGGGGTGCTGGGTGCTCAGTGCTCAGTACTCAGGGTGCTGGGTGTTCAGTGCTCGGGGTGCTGGGTGCTCAGTGCTCAGTACTCAGGGTGCTGGGTGCTCAGTGCTCAGGGTGCTGTGTGCGCAGTGCTCAGGGTGCTGTGTGCTCAGTGCTCAGGGTGCTGGGTACTCAGTGCTCAGGGTGCTGGGTGCTCAGTACTCAGGGTGCTGGGTGCTCAGTACACAGGGTGCTGGGTGCTCAGTGCTCGGGGTGCTGCGTGCTCAGTGCTCGCGGTGCTGGGTGCTCAGTGCTCGGGGTGCTGGGTGCTCAGTGCTCGGGGTGCCCAGTGCTCAGTGCTCGGGGCGCTGGGTGCTCAGTGCTCAGGGTGCTGGGTGCTCAGTACTCAGGGTGCTGGGTGCTCAGTGCTCAGGGTGCTGGGTGCTCAGTGCTCGGGGTGCTGGGTGCTCAGTACTCAGGGTGCTGGGTGCTCAGTGCTCGGGCTGCTGGGTGCTCAGTGCTCAGGGTGCTCAGTGCTCAGTACTCGGGGTGCTAGGTGCTCAGTGCTCAGGGTGCTCAGTGCTCACTGCTCGGGGTGCTGGGTGCTCAGTGCTCTGGGCGCTGGATGCTCAGTGCTCGGGGTGCTGGGTGCTCAGTACTCGGGGTGCTGGGTGATCAGTGCTCAGTGTGCTCAGTGCTCAGTACTCAGTGCACAGGGTGCTCAGTGCTCAGTGCTCAGGGTGCTGGGTGTTCAGTACTCAGGGTGCTGGGTGCTCAGTACTCAGGGTGCTGTGTGCTCAGTGCTCGGGGTGCCCAGTGCTCAGTGCTCGGGGCGCTGGGTGCTCAGTGCTCGGGGTGCTGGGTGCTCAGTACTCAGGGTGCTGGGTGCTCAGTGCTCGGGCTGCTGGGTGCTCAGTGCTCAGGGAGCTGGGTGCTCAGTACTCAGGGTGCTGGGTGCTCAGTGCTCAGGGTGCTGGGTGCTCAGTGCTCGGGGAGCTGGGTGCTCAGTGCTCAGGGTGCTCAGTGCTCACTGCTCGGGGTGCTGGGTGCTCAGTGCTCTGGGCGCTGGATGCTCAGTGCTCGGGGTGCTGGGTGCTCAGTACTCGGGGTGCTGGGTGCTCAGTGCTCAGTGTGCTCAGTGCTCAGTACTCAGTGCACAGGGTGCTCAGTGCTCAGTGCTCAGGGTGCTGGGTGTTCAGTACTCAGGGTGCTGGGTGCTCAGTACTCAGGGTGCTGGGTGCTTAGTGCTCGAGGAGCTCAGTACTCAGGGTGCTCGGTGCTTAGTACTCAGGGTGCTGGGTGCTCAGTACTCCGGGTGCTGGGTGCTCAGTACTCGGGGTGCTCGGTGCTCAGTGCTCAAGGTGCTGGGTGCTCAGTACTCAGGGTGCTCATTGCTCAGTGTGCTGGGTGCTCAGTACTCAGGGTGCTGGGTGCTCAGTGCTCAGGGTGCTCGTTGCTCAGTGCTCAGTGCTCAGGGTGCTGGTTGCTCAGTACTCAGGGTGCTGGGTGCTCAGTACTCAGGGTGCTGGGTGCTCAGTGCTCAGGGTAGTGGGTGCTCAGTACTCAGGGTGCTGGGTGATCAGTGCTCGGGGTGCTGGGTGCTCAGTGCTCAGGGTGCTGGGTGCTCAGTGCTCAGGGTGCTGGGTGCTCAGTGCTCGGGGTGCTGGGTGCTCAGTGCTCAGTGCTCAGGGTGCTGGGTGCTCAGTGCTCAGTGCTCAGGGTGCTGGTTGCTCAGTACTCAGGGTGCTGGGTGCTCAGTACTCAGGGTGCTGGGTGCTCAGTGCTCAGGTTGCTGGGTGCTCAGTACTCAGGGTGCTGGGTGATCAGTGCTCGGGGTGCTGGGTGCTCAGTGCTCAGGGTGCTTGGTGCTCAGTGCTCAGGGTGCTGGGTGCTCAGTACTCAGGGTGCTGGGTGCTCAGTGCTCGGGGTGCTCGGTGCTCAGTATTCAGGGTGCTCAGTGCTCAGTACTCGGGGTGCTTGGTGCTCAGTACTCAGGGTGCTCAGTGCTCAGTACTCGGGGTGCTGGGTGCTCAGTGCTCAGGGTGCTCAGTGCTCAGTGCTCGGGGTGCTGGGTGCTCAGTGCTCAGGGTGCTTGGTGCTCAGTGCTCAGGGTGCTGGGTGCTCAGTACTCAGGGTGCTGGGTACTCAGTGCTCAGGGTGCTGGGTGCTCAGTATTCAGGGTGCTCAGTGCTCAGTACTCGGGGTGCTTGGTGCTCAGTACTCAGGGTGCTCAGTGCTCAGTACTCGGGGTGCTGGGTGCTCAGTGCTCAGGGTGCTCAGTGCTCAGTGCTCGGGGTGCTGGGTGCTCAGTGCTCGGGGCGCTGGATGCTCAGTGCTCGGGGTGCTGGGTGCTCAGTACTCGGGGTGCTGGGTGCTCAGTGCTCAGTGTGCTCAGTGCTCAGTACTCAGTGCACAGGGTGCTCAGTGCTCAGTGCTCTGGGTGCTGGGTGTTCAGTACTCAGGGTGCTGGGTGCTCAGTACTCAGGGTGCTGGGTGCTCAGTGCTCGGGGTGCCCAGTGCTCAGTGCTCGGGGCGCTGGGTGCTCAGTACTCAGGGTGCTGGGTGCTCAGTGCTCGGGCTGCTGGGTGCTCAGTGCTCAGGGTGCTGGGTGCTCAGTACTCAGGGTGCTGGGTGCTCAGTGCTAAGGGTGCTCAGTGCTCAGTGCTCGGGGTGCTGGGTGCTCAGTGCTCTGGGCGCTGGATGCTCAGTGCTCGGGGTGCTGGGTGCTCAGTACTCGGGGTGCTGGGTATTCAGTGCTCAGTGTGCTCAGTGCTCATTACTCAGTGCACAGGGTGCTCAGTGCTCAGTGCTCAGGGTGCTGGGTGTTCAGTACTCAGGGTGCTGGGTGCTCAGTACTCAGGGTGCTGTGTGCTCAGTGCTCGGGGTGCCCAGTGCTCAGTGCTCGGGGCGCTGGGTGCTCAGTGCTCGGGGTGCTGGGTGCTCAGTACTCAGGGTGCTGGGTGCTCAGTACTCAGTGTGCTGAGTGCTCAGTACTCGGGTGCTGGGTGCTCAGTGCTCATGGTGCTGGGTGCTCAGTGCTCGGGGTGCTGGGTGCTCAGTGCTCAGTACTCAGGGTGCTGGGTGTTCAGTGCTCGGGGTGCTGGGTGCTCAGTGCTCAGTACTCAGGGTGCTGGGTGCTCAGTGCTCAGGGTGCTGTGTGCGCAGTGCTCAGGGTGCTGTGTGCTCAGTGCTCAGGGTGCTGGGTACTCAGTGCTCAGGGTGCTGGGTGCTCAGTACTCAGGGTGCTGGGTGCTCAGTACACAGGGTGCTGGGTGCTCAGTGCTCGGGGTGCTGCGTGCTCAGTGCTCGCGGTGCTGGGTGCTCAGTGCTCGGGGTGCTGGGTGCTCAGTGCTCGGGGTGCCCAGTGCTCAGTGCTCGGGGCGCTGGGTGCTCAGTGCTCAGGGTGCTGGGTGCTCAGTACTCAGGGTGCTGGGTGCTCAGTGCTCAGGGTGCTGGGTGCTCAGTGCTCGGGGTGCTGGGTGCTCAGTACTCAGGGTGCTGGGTGCTCAGTGCTCGGGCTGCTGGGTGCTCAGTGCTCAGGGTGCTCAGTGCTCAGTACTCGGGGTGCTAGGTGCTCAGTGCTCAGGGTGCTCAGTGCTCACTGCTCGGGGTGCTGGGTGCTCAGTGCTCTGGGCGCTGGATGCTCAGTGCTCGGGGTGCTGGGTGCTCAGTACTCGGGGTGCTGGGTGCTCAGTGCTCAGTGTGCTCAGTGCTCAGTACTCAGTGCACAGGGTGCTCAGTGCTCAGTGCTCAGGGTGCTGGGTGTTCAGTACTCAGGGTGCTGGGTGCTCAGTACTCAGGGTGCTGTGTGCTCAGTGCTCGGGGTGCCCAGTGCTCAGTGCTCGGGGCGCTGGGTGCTCAGTGCTCGGGGTGCTGGGTGCTCAGTACTCAGGGTGCTGGGTGCTCAGTGCTCGGGCTGCTGGGTGCTCAGTGCTCAGGGAGCTGGGTGCTCAGTACTCAGGGTGCTGGGTGCTCAGTGCTCAGGGTGCTGGGTGCTCAGTGCTCGGGGAGCTGGGTGCTCAGTGCTCAGGGTGCTCAGTGCTCACTGCTCGGGGTGCTGGGTGCTCAGTGCTCTGGGCGCTGGATGCTCAGTGCTCGGGGTGCTGGGTGCTCAGTACTCGGGGTGCTGGGTGCTCAGTGCTCAGTGTGCTCAGTGCTCAGTACTCAGTGCACAGGGTGCTCAGTGCTCAGTGCTCAGGGTGCTGGGTGTTCAGTACTCAGGGTGCTGGGTGCTCAGTACTCAGGGTGCTGTGTGCTCAGTGCTCGGGGTGCCCAGTGCTCAGTGCTCGGGGCGCTGGGTGCTCAGTGCTCGGGCTGCTGGGTGCTCAGTGCTCAGGGAGCTGGGTGCTCAGTACTCAGGGTGCTGGGTGCTCAGTGCTCAGGGTGCTGGGTGCTCAGTGCTCGGGGTGCTGGGTGCTCAGTACTCAGGGTGCTGGGTGCTCAGTGCTCGGGCTGCTGGGTGCTCTGTGCTCAGGGTGCTGGGTGCTCAGTACTCAGGGTGCTGGGTGCTCAGTACTCCGGGTGCTGGCTGCTCAGTACTCAGGGTGCTGGGTGCTCAGTATTCAGTGTGCTGAGTGCTCAGTACTCGGGTGCTGGGTGCTCAGTGCTCATGGTGCTGGGTGCTCAGTGCTCGGGGTGCTGGGTGCTCAGTGCTCAGTACTCAGGGTGCTGGGTGTTCAGTGCTCGGGGTGCTGGGTGCTCAGTGCTCAGTACTCAGGGTGCTGGGTGCTCAGTGCTCAGGGTGCTGTGTGCGCAGTGCTCAGGGTGCTGTGTGCTCAGTGCTCAGGGTGCTGGGTACTCAGTGCTCAGGGTGCTGGGAGCTCAGTACTCAGGGTGCTGGGTGCTCAGTACACAGGGTGCTGGGTGCTCAGTGCTCGGGGTGCTGCGTGCTCAGTGCTCGCGGTGCTGGGTGCTCAGTGCTCGGGGTGCTGGGTGCTCAGTGCTCGGGGTGCCCAGTGCTCAGTGCTCGGGGCGCTGGGTGCTCAGTGCTCGGGGTGCTGGGTGCTCAGTACTCAGGGTGCTTGGTGCTCAGTGCTCGGGCTGCTGGGTGCTCAGTGCTCAGGGTGCTGGGTGCTCAGTACTCAGGGTGCTGGGTGCTCAGTGCTCAGGGTGCTGGGTGCTCAGTGCTCGGGGTGCTGGGTGCTCAGTACTCAGGGTGCTGGGTGCTCAGTGCTCGGGCTGCTGGGTGCTCAGTGCTCAGGGTGCTGGGTGCTCAGTACTCAGGGTGCAGGGTGCTCAGTACTCCGGGTGCTGGCTGCTCAGTACTCAGGGTGCTGGGTGCTCAGTACTCAGTGTGCTGAGTGCTCAGTACTCGGGTGCTGGGTGGTCAGTGCTCAGGGTGCTGGGTGCTCAGTGCTCGGGGTGCTGGGTGCTCAGTGCTCAGTACTCAGGGTGGTGGGTGCTCAGTGCTCAGGGTGCTGTGTGCTAAGTGCTCAGTTTGCTGGGTGCTCAGTGCTCAGGGTGCTGGGTGCTCAGTGCTCAGTACTCAGGGTGGTGGGTGCTCAGTGCTCAGGGTGCTGTGTGCTAAGTGCTCAGGGTGCTGGGTGCTCAGTGCTCAGGGTGCTGGCTACTCATTGCTCGGGGTGCTGGGTGCTCAGTGCTCGCGGTGCTGGGTGCTCAGTGCTCGGGGTTCTCGGTGCTCAGTACTCAGGGTGCTGGGTGCTTAGTGCTCGAGGAGCTCAGTACTCAGGTTGCTCGGTGCTTAGTACTCAGGGTGCTGGGTGCTCAGTACTCCGGGTGCTGGGTGCTCAGTACTCGGGGTGCTCGGTGCTCAGTGCTCAAGGTGCTGGGTGCTCAGTACTCAGGGTGCTCATTGCTCAGTGTGCTGGGTGCTCAGTACTCAGGGTGCTGGGTGCTCAGTGCTCAGGGTGCTCGTTGCTCAGTGCTCAGTGCTCAGGGTGCTGGTTGCTCAGTACTCAGGGTGCTGGGTGCTCAGTACTCAGGGTGCAGGGTGCTCAGTGCTCAGGGTAGTGGGTGCTCAGTACTCAGGGTGCTGGGTGATCAGTGCTCGGGGTGCTGGGTGCTCAGTGCTCAGGGTGCTGGGTGCTCAGTGCTCAGGGTGCTGGGTGCTCAGTGCTCGGGGTGCTGGGTGCTCAGTGCTCAGTGCTCAGGGTGCTGGGTGCTCAGTGCTCAGTGCTCAGGGTGCTGGTTGCTCAGTACTCAGGGTGCTGGGAGCTCAGTACTCAGGGTGCTGGGTGCTCAGTGCTCAGGTTGCTGGGTGCTCAGTACTCAGGGTGCTGGGTGATCAGTGCTCGGGGTGCTGGGTGCTCAGTGCTCAGGGTGCTTGGTGCTCAGTGCTCAGGGTGCTGGGTGCTCAGTACTCAGGGTGCTGGGTGCTCAGTGCTCGGGGTGCTCGGTGCTCAGTACTCAGGGTGCTGGGTACTCAGTGCTCAGGGTGCTGGGTGCTCAGTATTCAGGGTGCTCAGTGCTCAGTACTCGGGGTGCTTGGTGCTCAGTACTCAGGGTGCTCAGTGCTCAGTACTCGGGGTGCTGGGTGCTCAGTGCTCAGGGTGCTCAGTGCTCAGTGCTCGGGGTGCTGGGTGCTCAGTGCTCAGGGTGCTTGGTGCTCAGTGCTCAGGGTGCTGGGTGCTCAGTACTCAGGGTGCTGGGTACTCAGTGCTCAGGGTGCTGGGTGCTCAGTATTCAGGGTGCTCAGTGCTCAGTACTCGGGGTGCTTGGTGCTCAGTACTCAGGGTGCTCAGTGCTCAGTACTCGGGGTGCTGGGTGCTCAGTGCTCAGGGTGCTCAGTGCTCAGTGCTCGGGGTGCTGGGTGCTCAGTGCTCAGGGTGCTTGGTGCTCAGTGCTCAGGGTGCTGGGTGCTCAGTACTCAGGGTGCTGGGTACTCAGTGCTCAGGGTGCTGGGTGCTCAGTATTCAGGGTGCTCAGTGCTCAGTACTCGGGGTGCTTGGTGCTCAGTACTCAGGGTGCTCAGTGCTCAGTACTCGGGGTGCTGGGTGCTCAGTGCTCAGGGTGCTCAGTGCTCAGTGCTCGGGGTGCTGGGTGCTCAGTGCTCGGGGCGCTGGATGCTCAGTGCTCGGGGTGCTGGGTGCTCAGTACTCGGGGTGCTGGGTGCTCAGTGCTCAGTGTGCTCAGTGCTCAGTACTCAGTGCACAGGGTGCTCAGTGCTCAGTGCTCTGGGTGCTGGGTGTTCAGTACTCAGGGTGCTGGGTGCTCAGTACTCAGGGTGCTGGGTGCTCAGTGCTCGGGGTGCCCAGTGCTCAGTGCTCGGGGCGCTGGGTGCTCAGTACTCAGGGTGCTGGGTGCTCAGTGCTCGGGCTGCTGGGTGCTCAGTGCTCAGGGTGCTGGGTGCTCAGTACTCAGGGTGCTGGGTGCTCAGTGCTCAGGGTGCTCAGTGCTCAGTGCTCGGGGTGCTGGGTGCTCAGTGCTCTGGGCGCTGGATGCTCAGTGCTCGGGGTGCTGGGTGCTCAGTACTCGGGGTGCTGGGTATTCAGTGCTCAGTGTGCTCAGTGCTCATTACTCAGTGCACAGGGTGCTCAGTGCTCAGTGCTCAGGGTGCTGGGTGTTCAGTACTCAGGGTGCTGGGTGCTCAGTACTCAGGGTGCTGTGTGCTCAGTGCTCGGGGTGCCCAGTGCTCAGTGCTCGGGGCGCTGGGTGCTCAGTGCTCGGGGTGCTGGGTGCTCAGTACTCAGGGTGCTGGGTGCTCAGTACTCAGTGTGCTGAGTGCTCAGTACTCGGGTGCTGGGTGCTCAGTGCTCATGGTGCTGGGTGCTCAGTGCTCGGGGTGCTGGGTGCTCAGTGCTCAGTACTCAGGGTGCTGGGTGTTCAGTGCTCGGGGTGCTGGGTGCTCAGTGCTCAGTACTCAGGGTGCTGGGTGCTCAGTGCTCAGGGTGCTGTGTGCGCAGTGCTCAGGGTGCTGTGTGCTCAGTGCTCAGGGTGCTGGGTACTCAGTGCTCAGGGTGCTGGGTGCTCAGTACTCAGGGTGCTGGGTGCTCAGTACACAGGGTGCTGGGTGCTCAGTGCTCGGGGTGCTGCGTGCTCAGTGCTCGCGGTGCTGGGTGCTCAGTGCTCGGGGTGCTGGGTGCTCAGTGCTCGGGGTGCCCAGTGCTCAGTGCTCGGGGCGCTGGGTGCTCAGTGCTCAGGGTGCTGGGTGCTCAGTACTCAGGGTGCTGGGTGCTCAGTGCTCAGGGTGCTGGGTGCTCAGTGCTCGGGGTGCTGGGTGCTCAGTACTCAGGGTGCTGGGTGCTCAGTGCTCGGGCTGCTGGGTGCTCAGTGCTCAGGGTGCTCAGTGCTCAGTACTCGGGGTGCTAGGTGCTCAGTGCTCAGGGTGCTCAGTGCTCACTGCTCGGGGTGCTGGGTGCTCAGTGCTCTGGGCGCTGGATGCTCAGTGCTCGGGGTGCTGGGTGCTCAGTACTCGGGGTGCTGGGTGCTCAGTGCTCAGTGTGCTCAGTGCTCAGTACTCAGTGCACAGGGTGCTCAGTGCTCAGTGCTCAGGGTGCTGGGTGTTCAGTACTCAGGGTGCTGGGTGCTCAGTACTCAGGGTGCTGTGTGCTCAGTGCTCGGGGTGCCCAGTGCTCAGTGCTCGGGGCGCTGGGTGCTCAGTGCTCGGGGTGCTGGGTGCTCAGTACTCAGGGTGCTGGGTGCTCAGTGCTCGGGCTGCTGGGTGCTCAGTGCTCAGGGAGCTGGGTGCTCAGTACTCAGGGTGCTGGGTGCTCAGTGCTCAGGGTGCTGGGTGCTCAGTGCTCGGGGAGCTGGGTGCTCAGTGCTCAGGGTGCTCAGTGCTCACTGCTCGGGGTGCTGGGTGCTCAGTGCTCTGGGCGCTGGATGCTCAGTGCTCGGGGTGCTGGGTGCTCAGTACTCGGGGTGCTGGGTGCTCAGTGCTCAGTGTGCTCAGTGCTCAGTACTCAGTGCACAGGGTGCTCAGTGCTCAGTGCTCAGGGTGCTGGGTGTTCAGTACTCAGGGTGCTGGGTGCTCAGTACTCAGGGTGCTGTGTGCTCAGTGCTCGGGGTGCCCAGTGCTCAGTGCTCGGGGCGCTGGGTGCTCAGTGCTCGGGCTGCTGGGTGCTCAGTGCTCAGGGAGCTGGGTGCTCAGTACTCAGGGTGCTGGGTGCTCAGTGCTCAGGGTGCTGGGTGCTCAGTGCTCGGGGTGCTGGGTGCTCAGTACTCAGGGTGCTGGGTGCTCAGTGCTCGGGCTGCTGGGTGCTCTGTGCTCAGGGTGCTGGGTGCTCAGTACTCAGGGTGCTGGGTGCTCAGTACTCCGGGTGCTGGCTGCTCAGTACTCAGGGTGCTGGGTGCTCAGTATTCAGTGTGCTGAGTGCTCAGTACTCGGGTGCTGGGTGCTCAGTGCTCATGGTGCTGGGTGCTCAGTGCTCGGGGTGCTGGGTGCTCAGTGCTCAGTACTCAGGGTGCTGGGTGTTCAGTGCTCGGGGTGCTGGGTGCTCAGTGCTCAGTACTCAGGGTGCTGGGTGCTCAGTGCTCAGGGTGCTGTGTGCGCAGTGCTCAGGGTGCTGTGTGCTCAGTGCTCAGGGTGCTGGGTACTCAGTGCTCAGGGTGCTGGGAGCTCAGTACTCAGGGTGCTGGGTGCTCAGTACACAGGGTGCTGGGTGCTCAGTGCTCGGGGTGCTGCGTGCTCAGTGCTCGCGGTGCTGGGTGCTCAGTGCTCGGGGTGCTGGGTGCTCAGTGCTCGGGGTGCCCAGTGCTCAGTGCTCGGGGCGCTGGGTGCTCAGTGCTCGGGGTGCTGGGTGCTCAGTACTCAGGGTGCTTGGTGCTCAGTGCTCGGGCTGCTGGGTGCTCAGTGCTCAGGGTGCTGGGTGCTCAGTACTCAGGGTGCTGGGTGCTCAGTGCTCAGGGTGCTGGGTGCTCAGTGCTCGGGGTGCTGGGTGCTCAGTACTCAGGGTGCTGGGTGCTCAGTGCTCGGGCTGCTGGGTGCTCAGTGCTCAGGGTGCTGGGTGCTCAGTACTCAGGGTGCAGGGTGCTCAGTACTCCGGGTGCTGGCTGCTCAGTACTCAGGGTGCTGGGTGCTCAGTACTCAGTGTGCTGAGTGCTCAGTACTCGGGTGCTGGGTGGTCAGTGCTCAGGGTGCTGGGTGCTCAGTGCTCGGGGTGCTGGGTGCTCAGTGCTCAGTACTCAGGGTGGTGGGTGCTCAGTGCTCAGGGTGCTGTGTGCTAAGTGCTCAGTTTGCTGGGTGCTCAGTGCTCAGGGTGCTGGGTGCTCAGTGCTCAGTACTCAGGGTGGTGGGTGCTCAGTGCTCAGGGTGCTGTGTGCTAAGTGCTCAGGGTGCTGGGTGCTCAGTGCTCAGGGTGCTGGCTACTCATTGCTCGGGGTGCTGGGTGCTCAGTGCTCGCGGTGCTGGGTGCTCAGTGCTCGGGGTTCTCGGTGCTCAGTACTCAGGGTGCTGGGTGCTTAGTGCTCGAGGAGCTCAGTACTCAGGTTGCTCGGTGCTTAGTACTCAGGGTGCTGGGTGCTCAGTACTCCGGGTGCTGGGTGCTCAGTACTCGGGGTGCTCGGTGCTCAGTGCTCAAGGTGCTGGGTGCTCAGTACTCAGGGTGCTCATTGCTCAGTGTGCTGGGTGCTCAGTACTCAGGGTGCTGGGTGCTCAGTGCTCAGGGTGCTCGTTGCTCAGTGCTCAGTGCTCAGGGTGCTGGTTGCTCAGTACTCAGGGTGCTGGGTGCTCAGTACTCAGGGTGCAGGGTGCTCAGTGCTCAGGGTAGTGGGTGCTCAGTACTCAGGGTGCTGGGTGATCAGTGCTCGGGGTGCTGGGTGCTCAGTGCTCAGGGTGCTGGGTGCTCAGTGCTCAGGGTGCTGGGTGCTCAGTGCTCGGGGTGCTGGGTGCTCAGTGCTCAGTGCTCAGGGTGCTGGGTGCTCAGTGCTCAGTGCTCAGGGTGCTGGTTGCTCAGTACTCAGGGTGCTGGGAGCTCAGTACTCAGGGTGCTGGGTGCTCAGTGCTCAGGTTGCTGGGTGCTCAGTACTCAGGGTGCTGGGTGATCAGTGCTCGGGGTGCTGGGTGCTCAGTGCTCAGGGTGCTTGGTGCTCAGTGCTCAGGGTGCTGGGTGCTCAGTACTCAGGGTGCTGGGTGCTCAGTGCTCGGGGTGCTCGGTGCTCAGTACTCAGGGTGCTGGGTACTCAGTGCTCAGGGTGCTGGGTGCTCAGTATTCAGGGTGCTCAGTGCTCAGTACTCGGGGTGCTTGGTGCTCAGTACTCAGGGTGCTCAGTGCTCAGTACTCGGGGTGCTGGGTGCTCAGTGCTCAGGGTGCTCAGTGCTCAGTGCTCGGGGTGCTGGGTGCTCAGTGCTCGGGGCGCTGGATGCTCAGTGCTCGGGGTGCTGGGTGCTCAGTACTCGGGGTGCTGGGTGCTCAGTGCTCAGTGTGCTCAGTGCTCAGTACTCAGTGCACAGGGTGCTCAGTGCTCAGTGCTCAGGGTGCTGGGTGTTCAGTACTCAGGGTGCTGGGTGCTCAGTACTCAGGGTGCTGTGTGCTCAGTGCTCGGGGTGCCCAGTGCTCAGTGCTCGGGGCGCTGGGTGCTCAGTGCTCGGGGTGCTGGGTGCTCAGTACTCAGGGTGCTGGGTGCTCAGTGCTCGGGCTGCTGGGTGCTCAGTGCTCAGGGAGCTGGGTGCTCAGTACTCAGGGTGCTGGGTGCTCAGTGCTCAGGGTGCTGGGTGCTCAGTGCTCGGGGTGCTGGGTGCTCAGTACTCAGGGTGCTGGGTGCTCAGTGCTCGGGCTGCTGGGTGCTCTGTGCTCAGGGTGCTGGGTGCTCAGTACTCAGGGTGCTGGGTGCTCAGTACTCCGGGTGCTGGCTGCTCAGTACTCAGGGTGCTGGGTGCTCAGTACTCAGTGTGCTGAGTGCTCAGTACTCGGGTGCTGGGTGCTCAGTGCTCATGGTGCTGGGTGCTCAGTGCTCGGGGTGCTGGGTGCTCAGTGCTCAGTACTCAGGGTGCTGGGTGTTCAGTGCTCGGGGTGCTGGGTGCTCAGTGCTCAGTACTCAGGGTGCTGGGTGCTCAGTGCTCAGGGTGCTGTGTGCGCAGTGCTCAGGGTGCTGTGTGCTCAGTGCTCAGGGTGCTGGGTACTCAGTGCTCAGGGTGCTGGGAGCTCAGTACTCAGGGTGCTGGGTGCTCAGTACACAGGGTGCTGGGTGCTCAGTGCTCGGGGTGCTGCGTGCTCAGTGCTCGCGGTGCTGGGTGCTCAGTGCTCGGGGTGCTGGGTGCTCAGTGCTCGGGGTGCCCAGTGCTCAGTGCTCGGGGCGCTGGGTGCTCAGTGCTCGGGGTGCTGGGTGCTCAGTACTCAGGGTGCTTGGTGCTCAGTGCTCGGGCTGCTGGGTGCTCAGTGCTCGGGGTGCTGGGTGCTCAGTACTCAGGGTGCTGGGTGCTCAGTGCTCAGGGTGCTGGGTGCTCAGTGCTCGGGGTGCTGGGTGCTCAGTACTCAGGGTGCTGGGTGCTCAGTGCTCGGGCTGCTGGGTGCTCAGTGCTCAGGGTGCTGGGTGCTCAGTACTCAGGGTGCAGGGTGCTCAGTACTCCGGGTGCTGGCTGCTCAGTACTCAGGGTGCTGGGTGCTCAGTACTCAGTGTGCTGAGTGCTCAGTACTCGGGTGCTGGGTGGTCAGTGCTCAGGGTGCTGGGTGCTCAGTGCTCAGGGTGCTGGGTGCTCAGTGCTCAGTACTCAGGGTGGTGGGTGCTCAGTGCTCAGGGTGCTGTGTGCTAAGTGCTCAGTTTGCTGGGTGCTCAGTGCTCAGGGTGCTGGGTGCTCAGTGCTCAGTACTCAGGGTGGTGGGTGCTCAGTGCTCAGGGTGCTGTGTGCTAAGTGCTCAGGGTGCTGGGTGCTCAGTGCTCAGGGTGCTGGGTACTCATTGCTCGGGGTGCTGGGTGCTCAGTGCTCGCGGTGCTGGGTGCTCAGTGCTCGGGGTTCTCGGTGCTCAGTACTCAGGGTGCTGGGTGCTTAGTGCTCGAGGAGCTCAGTACTCAGGGTGCTTGGTGCTTAGTACTCAGGGTGCTGGGTGCTCAGTACTCCGGGTGCTGGGTGCTCAGTACTCGGGGTGCTCGGTGCTCAGTGCTCAAGGTGCTGGGTGCTCAGTACTCAGGGTGCTCATTGCTCAGTGTGCTGGGTGCTCAGTACTCAGGGTGCTGGGTGCTCAGTGCTCAGGGTGCTCGTTGCTCAGTGCTCAGTGCTCAGGGTGCTGGTTGCTCAGTACTCAGGGTGCTGGGTGCTCAGTACTCAGGGTGCAGGGTGCTCAGTGCTCAGGGTAGTGGGTGCTCAGTACTCAGGGTGCTGGGTGATCAGTGCTCGGGGTGCTGGGTGCTCAGTGCTCAGGGTGCTGGGTGCTCAGTGCTCAGGGTGCTGGGTGCTCAGTGCTCGGGGTGCTGGGTGCTCAGTGCTCAGTGCTCAGGGTGCTGGGTGCTCAGTGCTCAGTGCTCAGGGTGCTGGTTGCTCAGTACTCAGGGTGCTGGGAGCTCAGTACTCAGGGTGCTGGGTGCTCAGTGCTCAGGTTGCTGGGTGCTCAGTACTCAGGGTGCTGGGTGATCAGTGCTCGGGGTGCTGGGTGCTCAGTGCTCAGGGTGCTTGGTGCTCAGTGCTCAGGGTGCTGGGTGCTCAGTACTCAGGGTGCTGGGTGCTCAGTGCTCGGGTGCTCGGTGCTCAGTACTCAGGGTGCTGGGTACTCAGTGCTCAGGGTGCTGGGTGCTCAGTATTCAGGGTGCTCAGTGCTCAGTACTCGGGGTGCTTGGTGCTCAGTACTCAGGGTGCTCAGTGCTCAGTACTCGGGGTGCTGGGTGCTCAGTGCTCAGGGTGCTCAGTGCTCAGTGCTCGGGGTGCTGGGTGCTCAGTGCTCGGGGCGCTGGATGCTCAGTGCTCGGGGTGCTGGGTGCTCAGTACTCGGGGTGCTGGGTGCTCAGTGCTCAGTGTGCTCAGTGCTCAGTACTCAGTGCACAGGGTGCTCAGTGCTCAGTGCTCAGGGTGCTGGGTGTTCAGTACTCAGGGTGCTGGGTGCTCAGTACTCAGGGTGCTGTGTGCTCAGTGCTCGGGGTGCCCAGTGCTCAGTGCTCGGGGCGCTGGGTGCTCAGTGCTCGGGGTGCTGGGTGCTCAGTACTCAGGGTGCTGGGTGCTCAGTGCTCGGGCTGCTGGGTGCTCAGTGCTCAGGGAGCTGGGTGCTCAGTACTCAGGGTGCTGGGTGCTCAGTGCTCAGGGTGCTGGGTGCTCAGTGCTCGGGGTGCTGGGTGCTCAGTACTCAGGGTGCTGGGTGCTCAGTGCTCGGGCTGCTGGGTGCTCTGTGCTCAGGGTGCTGGGTGCTCAGTACTCAGGGTGCTGGGTGCTCAGTACTCCGGGTGCTGGCTGCTCAGTACTCAGGGTGCTGGGTGCTCAGTACTCAGTGTGCTGAGTGCTCAGTACTCGGGTGCTGGGTGCTCAGTGCTCATGGTGCTGGGTGCTCAGTGCTCGGGGTGCTGGGTGCTCAGTGCTCAGTACTCAGGGTGCTGGGTGTTCAGTGCTCGGGGTGCTGGGTGCTCAGTGCTCAGTACTCAGGGTGCTGGGTGCTCAGTGCTCAGGGTGCTGTGTGCGCAGTGCTCAGGGTGCTGTGTGCTCAGTGCTCAGGGTGCTGGGTACTCAGTGCTCAGGGTGCTGGGAGCTCAGTACTCAGGGTGCTGGGTGCTCAGTACACAGGGTGCTGGGTGCTCAGTGCTCGGGGTGCTGCGTGCTCAGTGCTCGCGGTGCTGGGTGCTCAGTGCTCGGGGTGCTGGGTGCTCAGTGCTCGGGGTGCCCAGTGCTCAGTGCTCGGGGCGCTGGGTGCTCAGTGCTCGGGGTGCTGGGTGCTCAGTACTCAGGGTGCTTGGTGCTCAGTGCTCGGGCTGCTGGGTGCTCAGTGCTCGGGGTGCTGGGTGCTCAGTACTCAGGGTGCTGGGTGCTCAGTGCTCAGGGTGCTGGGTGCTCAGTGCTCGGGGTGCTGGGTGCTCAGTACTCAGGGTGCTGGGTGCTCAGTGCTCGGGCTGCTGGGTGCTCAGTGCTCAGGGTGCTGGGTGCTCAGTACTCAGGGTGCAGGGTGCTCAGTACTCCGGGTGCTGGCTGCTCAGTACTCAGGGTGCTGGGTGCTCAGTACTCAGTGTGCTGAGTGCTCAGTACTCGGGTGCTGGGTGGTCAGTGCTCAGGGTGCTGGGTGCTCAGTGCTCGGGGTGCTGGGTGCTCAGTGCTCAGTACTCAGGGTGGTGGGTGCTCAGTGCTCAGGGTGCTGTGTGCTAAGTGCTCAGTTTGCTGGGTGCTCAGTGCTCAGGGTGCTGGGTGCTCAGTGCTCAGTACTCAGGGTGGTGGGTGCTCAGTGCTCAGGGTGCTGTGTGCTAAGTGCTCAGGGTGCTGGGTGCTCAGTGCTCAGGGTGCTGGGTACTCATTGCTCGGGGTGCTGGGTGCTCAGTGCTCGCGGTGCTGGGTGCTCAGTGCTCGGGGTTCTCGGTGCTCAGTACTCAGGGTGCTGGGTGCTTAGTGCTCGAGGAGCTCAGTACTCAGGGTGCTTGGTGCTTAGTACTCAGGGTGCTGGGTGCTCAGTACTCCGGGTGCTGGGTGCTCAGTACTCGGGGTGCTCGGTGCTCAGTGCTCAAGGTGCTGGGTGCTCAGTACTCAGGGTGCTCATTGCTCAGTGTGCTGGGTGCTCAGTACTCAGGGTGCTGGGTGCTCAGTGCTCAGGGTGCTCGTTGCTCAGTGCTCAGTGCTCAGGGTGCTGGGTGCTCAGTACTCAGGGTGCTGGGTGCTCAGTGCTCAGGGTGCTCGTTGCTCAGTGCTCAGTGCTCGGGGCGCTGGATGCTCAGTGCTCGGGGTACTGGGTGCTCAGTACTCGGGGTGCTGGGTGCTCAGTGCTCAGTGTGCTCAGTGCTCAGTACTCAGTGCACAGGGTGCTCAGTGCTCAGTGCTCTGGGTGCTGGGTGTTCAGTACTCAGGGTGCTGGGTGCTCAGTACTCAGGGTGCTGGGTGCTCAGTGCTCGGGGTGCCCAGTGCTCAGTGCTCGGGGCGCTGGGTGCTCAGTACTCAGGGTGCTGGGTGCTCAGTGCTCGGGCTGCTGGGTGCTCAGTGCTCAGGGTGCTGGGTGCTCAGTACTCAGGGTGCTGGGTGCTCAGTGCTCAGGGTGCTCAGTGCTCAGTGCTCGGGGTGCTTGGTGCTCAGTACTCAGGGTGCTGGGTGCTCAGTACTCAGGGTGCAGGGTGCTCAGTACTCCGGGTGCTGGCTGCTCAGTACTCAGGGTGCTGGGTGCTCAGTACTCAGTGTGCTGAGTGCTCAGTACTCGGGTGCTGGGTGGTCAGTGCTCAGGGTGCTGGGTGCTCAGTGCTCGGGGTGCTGGGTGCTCAGTGCTCAGTACTCAGGGTGGTGGGTGCTCAGTGCTCAGGGTGCTGTGTGCTAAGTGCTCAGTTTGCTGGGTGCTCAGTGCTCAGGGTGCTGGGTGCTCAGTGCTCAGTACTCAGGGTGGTGGGTGCTCAGTGCTCAGGGTGCTGTGTGCTAAGTGCTCAGGGTGCTGGGTGCTCAGCGCTCAGGGTGATGGGTACTCATTGCTCGGTGTGCTGGGTGCTCAGTGCTCGCGGTGCTGGGTGCTCAGTGCTCGGGGTTCTCGGTGCTCAGTACTCAGGGTGCTGGGTGCTTAGTGCTTGAGGTGCTCAGTACTCAGGGTGCTCGGTGCTTAGTACTCAGGGTGCTGGGTGCTCAGTACTCCGGGTGCTGGGTGCTCAGTACTCGGGGTGCTCGGTGCTCAGTGCTCAAGGTGCTGGGTGCTCAGTACTCAGGGTGCTCATTGCTCAGTGTGCTGGGTGCTCAGTACTCAGGGTGCTGGGTGCTCAGTGCTCAGGGTGCTCGTTGCTCATTGCTCAGGGTGCTGGTTGCTCAGTACTCAGGGTGCTGGGTGCTCAGTACTCAGGGTGCTGGGTGCTCAGTGCTCAGGGTAGTGGGTGCTCAGTACTCAGGGTGCTGGGTGATCAGTGCTCGGGGTGCTGGGTGCTCAGTGCTCAGGGTGCTGGGTGCTCAGTGCTCAGGGTGCTGGGTGCTCAGTGCTCGGGGTGCTGGGTGCTCAGTGCTCAGTGCTCAGGGTGCTGGGTGCTCAGTGCTCAGTGCTCAGGGTGCTGGTTGCTCAGTACTCAGGGTGCTGGGTGCTCAGTACTCAGGGTGCTGGGTGCTCAGTGCTCAGGTTGCTGGGTGCTCAGTACTCAGGGTGCTGGGTGATCAGTGCTCGGGGTGCTGGGTGCTCAGTGCTCAGGGTGCTTGGTGCTCAGTGCTCAGGGTGCTGGGTGCTCAGTACTCAGGGTGCTGGGTGCTCAGTGCTCGGGGTGCTCGGTGCTCAGTACTCAGGGTGCTGGGTACTCAGTGCTCAGGGTGCTGGGTGCTCAGTATTCAGGGTGCTCAGTGCTCAGTACTCGGGGTGCTTGGTGCTCAGTACTCAGGGTGCTCAGTGCTCAGTACTCGGGGTGCTGGGTGCTTAGTGCTCAGGGTGCTCAGTGCTCAGTGCTCGGGGTGCTGGGTGCTCAGTGCTCGGGGCGCTGGATGCTCAGTGCTCGGGGTGCTGGGTGCTCAGTACTCGGGGTGCTGGGTGCTCAGTGCTCAGTGTGCTCAGTGCTCAGTACTCAGTGCACAGGGTGCTCAGTGCTCAGTGCTCAGGGTGCTGGGTGTTCAGTACTCAGGGTGCTGGGTGCTCAGTACTCAGGGTGCTGGGTGCTCAGTGCTCGGGGTGCCCAGTGCTCAGTGCTCGGGGCGCTGGGTGCTCAGTACTCAGGGTGCTGGGTGCTCAGTGATCGGGCTGCTGGGTGCTCAGTGCTCAGGGTGCTGGGTGCTCAGTACTCAGGGTGCTGGGTGCTCAGTGCTCAGGGTGCTGGGTGCTCAGTGCTCTGGGTGCTGGGTGCTCAGTACTCAGGGTGCTGGGTGCTCAGTGCTCGGGCTGCTGGGTGCTCAGTGCTCAGGGTGCTGGGTGCTCAGTACTCAGGGTGCTGGGTGCTCAGTACTCCGGGTGCTGGCTGCTCAGTACTCAGGGTGCTGGGTGCTCAGTACTCAGTGTGCTGAGTGCTCAGTACTCGGGTGCTGGGTGCTCAGTGCTCAGGGTGCTGGGTGCTCAGTGCTCGGGGTGCTGGGTGCTCAGTGCTCAGTACTCAGGGTGCTGGGTGTTCAGTGCTCGGGGTGCTGGGTGCTCAGTGCTCAGTACTCAGGGTGCTGGGTGCTCAGGGCTCAGGGTGCTGTGTGCGCAGTGCTCAGGGTGCTGTGTGCTCAGTGCTCAGGGTGCTGGGTACTCAGTGCTCAGGGTGCTGGGTGCTCAGTACTCAGGGTGCTGGGTGCTCAGTACACAGGGTGCTGGGTGCTCAGTGCTCGGGGGGCTGCGTGCTCAGTGCTCGCGGTGCTGGGTGCTCAGTGCTTGGGGTGCTCGGAGCTCAGTACTCAGGGTGCTGGGTGCTCAGTGCTCGAGGTGCTCAGTACTCAGGGTGCTGTGTGTTCAGTGCTCAGGGTGCTGGGTGCTCAGTACTCAGGGTGCTCGGTGCTTAGTACTCCGGGTGCTGGGTGCTCAGTACTCGGGGTGCTCGGTGCTCAGTGCTCAAGGTGCTGGGTGCTCAGTACTCAGGGTGCTCATTGCTCAGTGTGCTGGGTGCTCAGTACTCAGGGTGCTGGGTGCTCAGTGCTCAGGGTGCTCGTTGCTCAGTGCTCAGTGCTCAGGGTGCTGGTTGCTCAGTACTCAGGGTGCTGGGTGCTCAGTACTCAGGGTGCTGGGTGCTCAGTGCTCAGGGTAGTGGGTGCTCAGTACTCAGGGTGCTGGGTGATCAGTGCTCGGGGTGCTGGGTGCTCAGTGCTCAGGGTGCTGGGTGCTCAGTGCTCAGGGTGCTGGGTGCTCAGTGCTCGGGGTGCTGGGTGCTCAGTGCTCAGTGCTCAGGGTGCTGGGTGCTCAGTGCTCAGTGCTCAGGGTGCTGGTTGCTCAGTACTCAGGGTGCTGGGTGCTCAGTACTCAGGGTGCTGGGTGCTCAGTGCTCAGGTTGCTGGGTGCTCAGTACTCAGGGTGCTGGGTGATCAGTGCTCGGGGTGCTGGGTGCTCAGTGCTCAGGGTGCTTGGTGCTCAGTGCTCAGGGTGCTGGGTGCTCAGTACTCAGGGTGCTGGGTGCTCAGTGCTCGGGGTGCTCGGTGCTCAGTACTCAGGGTGCTGTTTACTCAGTGCTCAGGGTGCTGGGTGCTCAGTATTCAGGGTGCTCAGTGCTCAGTACTCGGGGTGCTTGGTGCTCAGTACTCAGGGTGCTCAGTGCTCAGTACTCGGGGTGCTGGGTGCTCAGTGCTCAGGGTGCTCAGTGCTCAGTGCTCGGGGTGCTGGGTGCTCAGTGCTCGGGGCGCTGGATGCTCAGTGCTCGGGGTGCTGGGTGCTCAGTACTCGGGGTGCTGGGTGCTCAGTGCTCAGTGTGCTCAGTGCTCAGTACTCAGTGCACAGGGTGCTCAGTGCTCAGTGCTCAGGGTGCTGGGTGTTTAGTACTCAGGGTGCTGGGTGCTCAGTACTCAGGGTGCTGGGTGCTCAGTGCTCGGGGTGCTGGGTGCTCAGTGCTCGCGGTGCTGGGTGCTCAGTGCTCGGGGATCTCGGTGCTCAGTACTCAGGGTGCTGGGTGCTTAGTGCTCGAGGTGCTCAGTACTCAGGGTGCTCGGTGCTTAGTACTCAGGGTGCTGGGTGCTCAGTACTCCGGGTGCTGGGTGCTCAGTACTCGGGGTGCTCGGTGCTCAGTGCTCAAGGTGCTGGGTGCTCAGTACTCAGGGTGCTCATTGCTCAGTGTGCTAGGTGCTCAGTACTCAGGGTGCTGGGTGCTCATTGCTCAGGGTGCTCGTTGCTCAGTGCTCAGTGCTCAGGGTGCTGGTTGCTCAGTACTCAGGGTGCTGGGTGCTCAGTTCTCAGGGTGCTGGTTGCTCAGTGCTCAGGGTAGTGGGTGCTCAGTACTCAGGGTGCTGGGTGATCAGTGCTCGGGGTGCTGGGTGCTCAGTGCTCAGGGTGCTGGGTGCTCAGTGCTCAGGGTGCTGGGTGCTCAGTGCTCGGGGTTCTGGGTGCCCAGTGCTCAGTGCTCAGGGTGCTGGGTGCTCAGTGCTCAGTGCTCAGGGTGCTGGTTGCTCAGTACTCAGGGTGCTGGGTGCTCAGTACTCAGGGTGCTGGGTGCTCAGTGCTCGGGGTGATCGGTGCTCAGTACTCAGGGTGCTGGGTGATCAGTGCTCGGGGTGCTGGGTGCTCAGTGCTCAGGGTGCTTGGTGCTCAGTGCTCAGGGTGCTGGGTGCTCAGTACTCAGGGTGCTGGGTGCTCAGTGCTCGGGGTGCTTGGTGCTCAGTACTCAGGGTGCTGGGTACTCAGTGCTCAGGGTGCTGGGTGCTCAGTATTCAGGGTGCTCAGTGCTCAGTACTCGGGGTGCTTGGTGCTCAGTACTCAGGGTGCTCAGTGCTCAGTACTCGGGGTGCTGGGTGCTCAGTGCTCAGGGTGCTCAGTGCTCACTGCTCGGGGTGCTGGGTGCTCAGTGCTCTGGGCGCTGGATGCTCAGTGCTCTGGGTGCTGGGTGCTCAGTACTCGGGGTGCTGGGTGCTCAGTGCTCAGTGTGCTCAGTGCTCAGTACTCAGTGCACAGGGTGCTCAGTGCTCAGTGCTCAGGGTGCTGGGTGTTCAGTACTCAGGGTGCTGGGTGCTCAGTACTCAGGGTGCTGTGTGCTCAGTGCTCGGGGTGCCCAGTGCTCAGTGCTCGGGGCGCTGGGTGCTCAGTGCTCGGGGTGCTGGGTGCTCAGTACTCAGGGTGCTGGGTGCTCAGTGCTCGGGCTGCTGGGTGCTCAGTGCTCAGGGAGCTGGGTGCTCAGTACTCAGGGTGCTGGGTGCTCTGTGCTCAGGGTGCTGGGTGCTCAGTGCTCGGGGTGCTGGGTGCTCAGTGCTCAGGGTGCTCAGTGCTCACTGCTCGGGGTGCTGGGTGCTCAGTGCTCTGGGCGCTGGATGCTCAGTGCTCGGGGTGCTGGGTGCTCAGTACTCGGGGTGCTGGGTGCTCAGTGCTCAGTGTGCTCAGTGCTCAGTACTCAGTGCACAGGGTGCTCAGTGCTCAGTGCTCAGGGTGCTGGGTGTTCAGTACTCAGGGTGCTGGGTGCTCAGTACTCAGGGTGCTGTGTGCTCAGTGCTCGGGGTGCCCAGTGCTCAGTGCTCGGGGCGCTGGGTGCTCAGTGCTCGGGGTGCTGGGTGCTCAGTACTCAGGGTGCTGGGTGCTCAGTGCTCGGGCTGCTGGGTGCTCAGTGCTCAGGGAGCTGGGTGCTCAGTACGCAGGGTGCTGGGTGCTCAGTGCTCAGGGTGCTGGGTGCTCAGTGCTCGGGGTGCTGGGTGCTCAGTACTCAGGGTGCTGGGTGCTCAGTGCTCGGGCTGCTTGGTGCTCTGTGCTCAGGGTGCTGGGTGCTCAGTACTCAGGGTGCTGGGTGCTCAGTACTCCGGGTGCTGGCTGCTCAGTACTCAGGGTGCTGGGTGCTCAGTACTCAGTGTGCTGAGTGCTCAGTACTCGGGTGCTGGGTGCTCAGTGCTCATGGTGCTGGGTGCTCAGTGCTCGGGGTGCTGGGTGCTCAGTGCTCAGTACTCAGGGTGCTGGGTGTTCAGTGCTCGGGGTGCTGGGTGCTCAGTGCTCAGTACTCAGGGTGCTGGGTGCTCAGTGCTCAGGGTGCTGTGTGCGCAGTGCTCAGGGTGCTGTGTGCTCAGTGCTCAGGGTGCTGGGTACTCAGTGCTCAGTGTGCTGGGTGCTCAGTACTCAGGGTGCTGGGTGCTCAGTACACAGGGTGCTGGGTGATCAGTGCTCGGGGTGCTGCGTGCTCAGTGCTCGCGGTGCTGGGTGCTCAGTGCTCGGGGTGCTGGGTGCTCAGTGCTCGGGGTGCCCAGTGCTCAGTGCTCGGGGCGCTGGGTGCTCAGTGCTCGGGGTGCTGGGTGCTCAGTACTCAGGGTGCTTGGTGCTCAGTGCTCGGGCTGCTGGGTGCTCAGTGCTCAGGGTGCTGGGTGCTCAGTACTCAGGGTGCTGGGTGCTCAGTGCTCAGGGTGCTGGGTGCTCAGTGCTCGGGGTGCTGGGTGCTCAGTACTCAGGGTGCTGGGTGCTCAGTGCTCGGGCTGCTGGGTGCTCAGTGCTCAGGGTGCTGGGTGCTCAGTACTCAGGGTGCAGGGTGCTCAGTACTCCGGGTGCTGGCTTCTCAGTACTCAGGGTGCTGGGTGCTCAGTGCTCTGGGTGCTGGGAGCTCAGTGCTCAGGGTGCTGTGTGCTAAGTGCTCAGTTTGCTGGGTGCTCAGTGCTCAGGGTGCTGGGTGCTCAGTGCTCAGTACTCAGGGTGGTGGGTGCTCAGTGCTCAGGGTGCTGTGTGCTAAGTGTTCAGGGTGCTGGGTGCTCAGTGCTCAGGGTGCTGGGTACTCATTGCTCGGGGTGCTGGGTGCTCAGTGCTCGCGGTGCTGGGTGCTCAGTGCTCGGGGTTCTCGGTGCTCAGTACTCAGGGTGCTGGGTGCTTAGTGCTCGAGGAGCTCAGTACTCAGGGTGCTCGGTGCTTAGTACTCAGGGTGCTGGGTGCTCAGTACTCCGGGTGCTGGGTGCTCAGTACTCGGGGTGCTCGGTGCTCAGTGCTCAAGGTGCTGGGTGCTCAGTACTCAGGGTGCTCATTGCTCAGTGTGCTGGGTGCTCAGTACTCAGGGTGCTGGGTGCTCAGTGCTCAGGGTGCTCGTTGCTCAGTGCTCAGTGCTCAGGGTGCTGGTTGCTCAGTACTCAGGGTGCTGGGTGCTCAGTACTCAGGGTGCTGGGTGCTCAGTGCTCAGGGTAGTGGGTGCTCAGTACTCAGGGTGCTGGGTGATCAGTGCTCGGGGTGCTGGGTGCTCAGTGCTCAGGGTGCTGGGTGCTCAGTGCTCAGGGTGCTGGGTGCTCAGTGCTCGGGGTGCTGGGTGCTCAGTGCTCAGTGCTCAGGGTGCTGGGTGCTCAGTGCTCAGTGCTCAGGGTGCTGGTTGCTCAGTACTCAGGGTGCTGGGTGCTCAGTACTCAGGGTGCTGGGTGCTCAGTGCTCAGGTTGCTGGGTGCTCAGTACTCAGGGTGCTGGGTGATCAGTGGTCGGGGTGCTGGGTGCTCAGTGCTCAGGGTGCTTGGTGCTCATTGCTCAGGGTGCTGGGTGCTCAGTACTCAGGGTGCTGGGTGCTCAGTGCTCGGGGTGCTCGGTGCTCAGTACTCAGGGTGCTGGGTACTCAGTGCTCAGGGTGCTGGGTGCTCAGTATTCAGGGTGCTCAGTGCTCAGGACTCGGGGTGCTTGGTGCTCAGTACTCAGGGTGCTCAGTGCTCAGTACTCGGGGTGCTGGGTGCTCAGTGCTCAGGGTGCTCAGTGCTCAGTGCTCGGGGTGCTGGGTGCTCAGTGCTCGGGGCGCTGGATGCTCAGTGCTCGGGGTGCTGGGTGCTCAGTACTCGGGGTGCTGGGTGCTCAGTGCTCAGTGTGCTCAGTGCTCAGTACTCAGTGCACAGGGTGCTCAGTGCTCAGTGCTCTGGGTGCTGGGTGTTCAGTACTCAGGGTGCTGAGTGCTCAGTACTCAGGGTGCTGGGTGCTCAGTGCTCGGGGTGCCCAGTGCTCAGTGCTCGGGGCGCTGGGTGCTCAGTGCTCGGGGTGCTGGGTGCTCAGTACTCAGGGTGCTGGGTGCTCAGTACTCAGTGTGCTGAGTGCTCAGTACTCGGGTGCTGGGTGCTCAGTGCTCATGGTGCTGGGTGCTCAGTGCTCGGGGTGCTGGGTGCTCAGTGCTCAGTACTCAGGGTGCTGGGTGTTCAGTGCTCGGGGTGCTGGGTGCTCAGTGCTCAGTACTCAGGGTGCTGGGTGCTCAGTGCTCAGGGTGCTGTGTGCGCAGTGCTCAGGGTGCTGTGTGCTCAGTGCTCAGGGTGCTGGGTACTCAGTGCTCAGGGTGCTGGGTGCTCAGTACTCAGGGTGCTGGGTGCTCAGTACACAGGGTGCTGGGTGCTCAGTGCTCGGGGTGCTGCGTGCTCAGTGCTCGCGGTGCTGGGTGCTCAGTGCTCGGGGTGCTGGGTGCTCAGTGCTCGGGGTGCCCAGTGCTCAGTGCTCGGGGCGCTGGGTGCTCAGTGCTCGGGGTGCTGGGTGCTCAGTACTCAGGGTGCTGGGTGCTCAGTGCTCGGGCTGCTGGGTGCTCAGTGCTCAGGGTGCTGGGTGCTCAGTACTCAGGGTGCTGGGTGCTCAGTGCTCAGGGTGCTGGGTGCTCAGTGCTCGGGGTGCTGGGTGCTCAGTACTCGGGCTGCTGGGTGCTCAGTGCTCAGGGTGCTGGGTGCTCAGTACTCAGGGTGCAGGGTGCTCAGTACTCCGGGTGCTGGCTGCTCAGTACTCAGGGTGCTGGGTGCTCAGTACTCAGTGTGCTGAGTGCTCAGTACTCGGGTGCTGGGTGGTCAGTGCTCAGGGTGCTGGGTGCTCAGTGCTCGGGGTGCTGGGTGCTCAGTGCTCAGTACTCAGGGTGGTGGGTGATCAGTGCTCAGGGTGCTGTGTGCTAAGTGCTCAGTTTGCTGGGTGCTCAGTGCTCAGGGTGCTGGGTGCTCAGTGCTCAGTACTCAGGGTGGTGGGTGCTCAGTGCTCAGGGTGCTGTGTGCTAAGTGCTCAGGGTGCTGGGTGCTCAGTGCTCAGGGTGATGGGTACTCATTGCTCGGTGTGCTGGGTGCTCAGTGCTCGCGGTGCTGGGTGCTCAGTGCTCGGGGTTCTCGGTGCTCAGTACTCAGGGTGCTGGGTGCTTAGTGCTCGAGGTGCTCAGTACTCAGGGTGCTCGGTGCTTAGTACTCAGGGTGCTGGGTGCTCAGTACTCCGGGTGCTGGGTGCTCAGTACTCGGGGTGCTCGGTGCTCAGTGCTCAAGGTGCTGGGTGCTCAGTACTCAGGGTGCTCATTGCTCAGTGTGCTGGGTGCTCAGTACTCAGGGTGCTGGGTGCTCAGTGCTCAGGGTGCTCGTTGCTCAGTGCTCAGTGCTCAGGGTGCTGGTTGCTCAGTACTCAGGGTGCTTGGTGCTCAGTACTCAGGGTGCTGGGTGCTCAGTGCTCAGGGTAGTGGGTGCACAGTACTCAGGGTGCTGGGTGATCAGTGCTCGGGGTGCTGGGTGCTCAGTGCTCAGTGTGCTGGGTGCTCAGTGCTCAGGGTGCTGGGTGCTCAGTGCTCGGGGTGCTGGGTGCTCAGTGCTCAGTGCTCAGGGTGCTGGGTGCTCAGTGCTCAGTGCTCAGGGTGCTGGTTGCTCAGTACTCAGGGTGCTGGGTGCTCAGTACTCAGGGTGCTGGGTGCTCAGTGCTCAGGTTGCTGGGTGCTCAGTACTCAGGGTGCTGGGTGATCAGTGCTCGGGGTGCTGGGTGCTCAGTGCTCAGGGTGCTTGGTGCTCAGTGCTCAGGGTGCTGGGTGCTCAGTACTCAGGGTGCTGGGTGCTCAGTGCTCGGGGTGCTCGGTGCTCAGTACTCAGGGTGCTGGGTACTCAGTGCTCAGGGTGCTGGGTGCTCAGTATTCAGGGTGCTCAGTGCTCAGTACTCGGGGTGCTTGGTGCTCAGTACTCAGGGTGCTCAGTGCTCAGTACTCGGGGTGCTGGGTGCTCAGTGCTCAGGGTGCTCAGTGCTCAGTGCTCGGGGTGCTGGGTGCTCAGTGCTCGGGGCGCTGGATGCTCAGTGCTCGGGGTGCTGGGTGCTCAGTACTCGGGGTGCTGGGTGCTCAGTGCTCAGTGTGCTCAGTGCTCAGTACTCAGTGCACAGGGTGCTCAGTGCTCAGTGCTCAGGGTGCTGGGTGTTCAGTACTCAGGGTGCTGGGTGCTCAGTACTCAGGGTGCTGGGTGCTCAGTGCTCGGGGTGCCCAGTGCTCAGTGCTCGGGGCGCTGGGTGCTCAGTACTCAGGGTGCTGGGTGCTCAGTGATCGGGCTGCTGGGTGATCAGTGCTCAGGGTGCTGGGTGCTCAGTACTCAGGGTGCTGGGTGCTCAGTGCTCAGGGTGCTGGGTGCTCAGTGCTCGGGGTGCTGGGTGCTCAGTACTCAGGGTGCTGGGTGCTCAGTGCTCGGGCTGCTGGGTGCTCAGTGCTCAGGGTGCTGGGTGCTCAGTACTCAGGGTGCTGGGTGCTCAGTACTCCGGGTGCTGGCTGCTCAGTACTCAGGGTGCTGGGTGCTCAGTACTCAGTGTGCTGAGTGCTCAGTACTCGGGTGCTGGGTGATCAGTGCTCAGGGTGCTGGGTGCTCAGTGCTCGGGGTGCTGGGTGCTCAGTGCTCAGTACTCAGGGTGCTGGGTGTTCAGTGCTCGGGTTGCTGGGTGCTCAGTGCTCAGTACTCAGGGTGCTGGGTGCTCAGGGCTCAGGGTGCTGTGTGCGCAGTGCTCAGGGTGCTGTGTGCTCAGTGCTCAGGGTGCTGGGTACTCAGTGCTCAGGGTGCTGGGTGCTCAGTACTCAGGGTGCTGGGTGCTCAGTACACAGGGTGCTGGGTGCTCAGTGCTCGGGGGGCTGCGTGCTCAGTGCTCGCGGTGCTGGGTGCTCAGTGCTTGGGGTGCTCGGAGCTCAGTACTCAGGGTGCTGGGTGCTCAGTGCTCGAGGTGCTCAGTACTCAGGGTGCTGTGTGTTCAGTGCTCAGGGTGCTGGGTGCTCAGTACTCAGGGTGCTCGGTGCTTAGTACTCCGGGTGCTGGGTGCTCAGTACTCGGGGTGCTCGGTGCTCAGTGCTCAAGGTGCTGGGTGCTCAGTACTCAGGGTGCTCATTGCTCAGTGTGCTGGGTGCTCAGTACTCAGGGTGCTGGGTGCTCAGTGCTCAGGGTGCTCGTTGCTCAGTGCTCAGTGCTCAGGGTGCTGGTTGCTCAGTACTCAGGGTGCTGGGTGCTCAGTACTCAGGGTGCTGGGTGCTCAGAGCTCAGGGTAGTGGGTGCTCAGTACTCAGGGTGCTGGGTGATCAGTGCTCGGGGTGCTGGGTGCTCAGTGCTCAGGGTGCTGGGTGCTCAGTGCTCAGGGTGCTGGGTGCTCAGTGCTCGGGGTGCTGGGTGCTCAGTGCTCAGTGCTCAGGGTGCTGGGTGCTCAGTGCTCAGTGCTCAGGGTGCTGGTTGCTCAGTACTCAGGGTGCTGGGTGCTCAGTACTCGGGGTGCTGGGTGCTCAGTGCTCAGTGTGCTCAGTGCTCAGTACTCAGTGCACAGGGTGCTCAGTGCTCAGTGCTCAGGGTGCTGGGTGTTCAGTACTCAGGGTGCTGGGTGCTCAGTACTCAGGGTGCTGGGTGCTCAGTGCTCGGGGTGCCCAGTGCTCAGTGCTCGGGGCGCTGGGTGCTCAGTACTCAGGGTGCTGGGTGCTCAGTGCTCGGGCTGCTGGGTGCTCAGTGCTCAGGGTGCTGGGTGCTCAGTACTCAGGGTGCTGGGTGCTCAGTGCTCAGGGTGCTCAGTGCTCAGTGCTCGGGGTGCTGGGTGCTCAGTGCTCTGGGCGCTGGATGCTCAGTGCTCGGGGTGCTGGGTGCTCAGTACTCGGGGTGCTGGGTGCTCAGTGCTCAGTGTGCTCAGTGCTCAGTACTCAGTGCACAGGGTGCTCAGTGCTCAGTGCTCAGGGTGCTGGGTGTTCAGTACTCAGGGTGCTGGGTGCTCAGTACTCAGGGTGCTGTGTGCTCAGTGCTCGGGGTGCCCAGTGCTCAGTGCTCGGGGCGCTGGGTGCTCAGTGCTCGGGGTGCTGGGTGCTCAGTACTCAGGGTGCTGGGTGCTCAGTACTCAGTGTGCTGAGTGCTCAGTACTCGGGTGCTGGGTGCTCAGTGCTCAGGGTGCTGGGTGCTCAGTGCTCGGGGTTCTGGGTGCTCAGTGCTCAGTACTCAGGGTGCTGGGTGTTCAGTGCTCGGGGTGCTGGGTGCTCAGTGCTCAGTACTCAGGGTGCTGGGTGCTCAGTGCTCAGGGTGCTGTGTGCGCAGTGCTCAGGGTGCTGTGTGCTCAGTGCTCAGGGTGCTGGGTACTCAGTGCTCAGGGTGCTGGGTGCTCAGTACTCAGGGTGCTGGGTGCTCAGTACACAGGGTGCTGGGTGCTCAGTGCTCGGGGTGCTGCGTGCTCAGTGCTCGCGGTGCTGGGTGCTCAGTGCTCGGGGTGCTGGGTGCTCAGTGCTCGGGGTGCCCAGTGCTCAGTGCTCGGGGCGCTGGGTGCTCAGTGCTCGGGGTGCTGGGTGCTCAGTACTCAGGTTGCTGGGTGCTCAGTGCTCGGGCTGCTGGGTGCTCAGTGCTCAGGGTGCTAGGTGCTCAGTACTCAGGGTGCTGGGTGCTCAGTGCTCAGGGTGCTGGGTGCTCAGTGCTCGGGGTGCTGGGTGCTCAGTACTCAGGGTGCTGGGTGCTCAGTGCTCGGGCTGCTGGGTGCTCAGTGCTCAGGGTGCTGGGTGCTCAGTACTCAGGGTGCAGGTTGCTCAGTACTCCGGGTGCTGGCTGCTCAGTACTCAGGGTGCTGGGTGCTCAGTACTCAGTGTGCTGAGTGCTCAGTACTCGGGTGCTGGGTGGTCAGTGCTCAGGGTGCTGGGTGCTCAGTGCTCGGGGTGCTGGGTGCTCAGTGCTCAGTACTCAGGGTGGTGGGTGCTCAGTGCTCAGGGTGCTGTGTGCTAAGTGCTCAGTTTGCTGGGTGCTCAGTGCTCAGGGTGCTGGGTGCTCAGTGCTCAGTACTCAGGGTGGTGGGTGCTCAGTGCTCAGGGTGCTGTGTGCTAAGTGCTCAGGGTGCTGGGTGCTCAGTCCTCAGGGTGCTGGGTACTCATTGCTCGGGGTGCTGGGTGCTCAGTGCTCGCGGTGCTGGGTGCTCAGTGCTCGGGGTTCTAGGTGCTCAGTACTCAGGGTGCTGGGTGCTTAGTGCTCGAGGTGCTCAGTACTCAGGGTGCTCGGTGCTTAGTACTCAGGGTGCTGGGTGCTCAGTACTCCGGGTGCTGGGTGCTCAGTACTCGGGGTGCTCGGTGCTCAGTGCTCAAGGTGCTGGGTGCTCAGTACTCAGGGTGCTCATTGCTCAGTGTGCTGGGTGCTCAGTACTCAGGGTGCTGGGTGCTCAGTGCTCAGGGTGCTCGTTGCTCAGTGCTCAGTGCTCAGGGTGCTGGTTGCTCAGTACTCAGGGTGCTGGGTGCTCAGTACTCAGGGTGCTGGGTGCTCAGTGCTCAGGGTAGTGGGTGCTCAGTACTCAGGGTGCTGGGTGATCAGTGCTCGGGGTGCTGGGTGCTCAGTGCTCAGGGTGCTGGGTGCTCAGTGCTCAGGGTGCTGGGTGCTCAGTGCTCGGGGTGCTGGGTGCTCAGTGCTCAGTGCTCAGGGTGCTGGGTGCTCAGTGCTCAGTGCTCAGGGTGCTGGTTGCTCAGTACTCAGGGTGCTGGGTGCTCAGTACTCAGGGTGCTGGGTGCTCAGTGCTCAGGTTGCTGGGTGCTCAGTACTCAGGGTGCTGGGTGATCAGTGCTCGGGGTGCTGGGTGCTCAGTGCTCAGGGTGCTTGGTGCTCAGTGCTCAGGGTGCTGGGTGCTCAGTACTCAGGGTGCTGGGTGCTCAGTGCTCGGGGTGCTCGGTGCTCAGTACTCAGGGTGCTGGGTACTCAGTGCTCAGGGTGCTGGGTGCTCAGTATTCAGGGTGCTCAGTGCTCAGTACTCGGGGTGCTTGGTGCTCAGTACTCAGGGTGCTCAGTGCTCAGTACTCGGGGTGCTGGGTGCTCAGTGCTCAGGGTGCTCAGTGCTCAGTGCTCGGGGTGCTGGGTGCTCAGTGCTCGGGGCACTGGATGCTCAGTGCTCGGGGTGCTGGGTGCTCAGTACTCGGGGTGCTGGGTGCTCAGTGCTCAGTGTGCTCAGTGCTCAGTACTCAGTGCACAGGGTGCTCAGTGCTCAGTGCTCAGGGTGCTGGGTGTTCAGTACTCAGGGTGCTGGGTGCTCAGTACTCAGGGTGCTGGGTGCTCAGTGCTCGGGGTGCCCAGTGCTCAGTGCTCGGGGCGTTGGGTGCTCAGTACTCAGTGTGCTGGGTGCTCAGTGATCGGGCTGCTGGGTGCTCAGTGCTCAGGGTGCTGGGTGCTCAGTACTCAGGGTGCTGGGTGCTCAGTGCTCAGGGTGCTGGGTGCTCAGTGCTCGGGGTGCTGGGTGCTCAGTACTCAGGGTGCTGGGTGCTCAGTGCTCGGGCTGCTGGGTGCTCAGTGATCAGGGAGCTGGGTGCTCAGTACTCAGGGTGCTGGGTGCTCAGTACTCCGGGTGCTGGCTGCTCAGTACTCAGGGTGCTGGGTGCTCAGTACTCGGGTGCTGGGTGCTCAGTGCTCAGGGTGCTGGGTGCTCAGTGCTCGGGGTTCTGGGTGCTCAGTGCTCAGTACTCAGGGTGCTGGGTGTTCAGTGCTCGGGGTGCTGGGTGCTCAGTGCTCAGTACTCAGGGTGCTGGGTGCTCAGGGCTCAGGGTGCTGTGTGCGCAGTGCTCAGGGTGCTGTGTGCTCAGTGCTCAGGGTGCTGGGTACTCAGTGCTCAGGGTGCTGGGTGCTCAGTACTCAGGGTGCTGGGTGCTCAGTACACAGGGTGCTGGGTGCTCAGTGCTCGGGGTGCTGCGTGCTCAGTGCTCGCGGTGCTGGGTGCTCAGTGCTCGGGGTGCTCGGAGCTCAGTACTCAGGGTGCTGGGTGCTCAGTGCTCGAGGTGCTCAGTACTCAGGGTGCTGTGTGTTCAGTGCTCAGGGTGCTGGGTGCTCATTACTCAGGGTGCTCGGTGCTTAGTACTCAGGGTGCTGGGTGCTCAGTACTCCGGGTGCTGGGTGCTCAGTGCTCGGGGTGCTCGGTGCTCAGTGCTCAAGGTGCTGAGTGCTCAGTACTCAGGGTGCTCATTGCTCAGGGTGCTGGGTGCTCAGTACTCAGGGTGCTGGGTGCTCAGTGCTCAGGGTGCTCGGTGCTCAGTACGTTGGGTGCTCAGTACTCAGGGTGCAGGGTACTCAGTACTCAGTGTGCTCAGTGCTCAGTACTCAGGGTGCCGGGTGCACAGTGCTCGGGGTGCTGGGTGCTCATTAATCAGGGTGCTGGGTGCTCAGTACTCAGGGTGCTCAGTGCTTGGGGTGCTGGGTGCTCAGTACTCAGGGTGCTCAGTGCTTGGGGTGCTGGGTGCTCAGTACTCAGGGTGATGGGTGCTCAGTGCTCAGGGTGCTGGGTGCTCAGTACTCAGGGTGCTGGGTGCTCAGTGCTCGGGGTGCTGGGTGCTCAGTGCTCGGGGTGCTGGGTGCTCAGTGCTCGGGGTGCTGGGTGCTCAGTGCTCGGGGTGCTGGGTGCTCAGTGCTCAGGGTGCTTGGTGCTCAGTACTCAGGGTGCTGGGTGCTCAGTGCTCAGGGTGCTGGGTGCTCAGTGCTCAGGGTGCCGGGTGCTCAGTTCTCAGGATGCTGGGTGCTCAGTGCTCAGGGTGCTGGGTGCTCAGTGCTCAGGGTGCTGGGTGCTCAGTGCTCAGGGTGCTCGTTGCTCAGTACTCAGGGTGCTGGGTGCTCAGTGCTCGGGGTGCTGGGTGCTCAGTACTCAGTGCTCAGGGTGCTGGGTGCTCAGTGCTCAGTGCTCAGGGTTCTGGTTGCTCAGTACTCAGGGTGCTGGGTGCTCAGTACTCAGGGTGCTGGGTGCTCAGTGCTCAGGTTGCTCGGTGCTCAGTACTCAGGGTGCTGGGTGATCAGTGCTCGGGGTGCTGGGTGCTCAGTGCTCAGGGTGCTTGGTGCTCAGTGCTCAGGGTGCTGGGTGCTCAGTACTTAGGGTGCTGGGTGCTCAGTGCTCGGGGTGCTCGGTGCTCAGTACTCAGATTGCTGGGTACTCAGTGCTCAGGGTGCTGGGTGCTCAGTATTCAGGGTGCTCAGTGCTCAGTACTCGGGGTGCTTGGTGCTCAGTACTCAGGGTGCTCAGGGCTCAGTACTCGGGGTGCTGGGTGCTCAGTGCTCAGGGTGCTCAGTGCTCAGTGCTCGGGGTGCTGGGTGCTCAGTGCTCGGGGCACTGGATGCTCAGTGCTCGAGGTGCTGGGTGCTCAGTGCTCGGGGTGCTGGGTGCTCAGTGCTCAGTGTGCTCAGTGCTCAGTACTCAGTGCACAGGGTGCTCAGTGCTCAGTGCTCAGGGTGCTGGGTGTTCAGTACTCAGGGTCCTGGGTGCTCAGTACTCAGTGTGCTGGGTGCTCAGTGCTCGGGGTGCTGGGTGCTCATTGCTCAGGGTGCTGGGTGCTCAGTGCTCAGGGTGCTTGATGCTCAGTACTCAGGGTGCTGGGTGCTCAGTGCTCAGGGTGCTGGGTGCTCAGTGCTCGGGGTGCTGGGTGCTCAGTACTCAGGGTGCTGGGTGCTCAGTGCTCGGGCTGCTGGGTGCTCAGTGCTCAGGGTGCTGGGTGCTCAGTACTCAGGGTGCTGGGTGCTCAGTACTCCGGGTGCTGGCTGCTCAGTACTCAGGGTGCTGGGTGCTCAGTACTCAGTGTGCTGAGTGCTCAGTACTCGGGTGCTGGGTGCTCAGTGCTCAGGGCGCTGGGTGCTCAGTGCTCGGGGTGCTGGGTGCTCAGTGCTCAGTACTCAGGGTGCTGGGTGCTCAGTGCTCGGGGTGCTGGGTGCTCAGTGCTCAGTACTCAGGGTGCTGGGTGCTCAGTGCTCGGGGTGCTGGGTGCTCAGTGCTCAGTACTCAGGGTGCTGTGTGCGCAGTGCTCAGGGTGCTGTGTGCTCAGTGCTCAGGGTGCTGGGTACTCAGTGCTCAGGGTGCTGGGTGCTCAGTACTCAGGGTGCTGGGTGCTCAGTACACAGGGTGCTGGGTGCTCAGTTCTCGGGGTGCTGCGTGCTCAGTGCTCGCGGTGCTGGGTGCTCAGTGCTCGGGGTGCTCGGAGCTCAGTACTCAGGGTGCTGGGTGCTCAGTGCTCGAGGTGCTCAGTACTCAGGGTGCTGTGTGTTCAGTGCTCAGGTTGCTGGGTGCTCAGTACTCAGGGTGCTCGGTGCTTAGTACTCAGGGTGCTGGGTGCTCAGTACTCCGGGTGCTGGGTGCTCAGTGCTCGGGGTGCTCGGTGCTCAGTGCTCAAGGTGCTGAGTAATCAGTACTCAGGGTGCTCATTGCTCAGGGTGCTGGGTGCTCATTAATCAGGGTGCTGGGTGCTCAGTACTCAGGGTGCTCAGTGCTTGGGGTGCTGGGTGCTCAGTACTCAGGGTGCTCAGTGCTTGGGGTGCTGGGTGCTCAGTACTCAGGGTGATGGGTGCTCAGTGCTCAGGGTGCTGGGTGCTCAGTACTCAGGGTGCTGGGTGCTCAGTACTCAGGGTGCTGGGTGCTCAGTGCTCGGGGTGCTGGGTGCTCAGTGCTCGGGGTGCTGGGTGCTCAGTGCTCGGGGTGCTGGGTGCTCAGTGCTCAGGGTGCTTGGTGCTCAGTACTCAGGGTGCTGGGTGCTCAGTGCTCAGGGTGCTGGGTGCTCAGTGCTCAGGGTGCCGGGTGCTCAGTTCTCAGGATGCTGGGTGCTCAGTGCTCAGGGTGCTGGGTGCTCAGTGCTCAGGGTGCTGGGTGCTCAGTGCTCAGGGTGCTCGTTGCTCAGTACTCAGGGTGCTGGGTGCTCAGTGCTCAGGGTAGTGGGTGCTCAGTACTCAGGGTGCTGGGTGATCAGTGCTCGGGGTGCTGGGTGCTCAGGGCTCAGGGTGCTGGGTGCTCAGTGCTCAGGGTGCTGGGTGCTCAGTGCTCGGGGTGCTGGGGGCTCAGTGCTCAGTGCTCATGGTGCTTTGTGCTCAGTGCTCAGTGCTCAGGGTCCTGGTTGCTCAGTACTCAGGGTGCTGGGTGCTCAGTACTCAGGGTGCTGGGTGCTCAGTGCTCAGGTTGCTGGGTTCTCAGTACTCAGGGTGCTGGGTGATCAGTGCTCGGGGTGCTGGGTGCCCAGTGCTCAGTACTCAGGGTGCTGGGTGCTCAGTGCTCAGGGTGCTGTGTGCGCAGTGCTCAGGGTGCTGTGTGCTCAGTGCTCAGGGTGCTGGGTACTCAGTGCTCTGGGTCCTGGTTGCTCAGTACTCAGGGTGCTGGGTGCTCAGTACTCAGGGTGCTGGGTGCTCAGTGCTCAGGTTGCTGGGTGCTCAGTACTCAGGGTGCTGGGTGCTCAGTACTCAGGGTGCTGGGTGCTCAGTGCTCGGGGTGCTGGGTGCTCATTAATCAGGGTGCTGGGTGCTCAGTACTCAGGGTGCTCAGTGCTTGGGGTGCTGGGTGCTCAGTACTCAGGGTGCTCAGTGCTTGGGGTGCTGGGTGCTCAGTACTCAGGGTGATGGGTGCTCAGTGCTCAGGGTGCTGGGTGCTCAGTACTCAGGGTGCTGGGTGCTCAGTGCTCGGGGTGCTGGGTGCTCAGTGCTCGGGGTGCTGGGTGCTCAGTGCTCGGGGTGCTGGGTGCTCAGTGCTCGGGGTGCTGGGTGCTCAGTGCTCAGGGTGCTTGGTGCTCAGTACTCAGGGTGCTGGGTGCTCAGTGCTCAGGGTGCTGGGTGCTCAGTGCTCAGGGTGCCGGGTGCTCAGTTCTCAGGATGCTGGGTGCTCAGTGCTCAGGGTGCTGGGTGCTCAGTGCTCAGGGTGCTGGGTGCTCAGTGCTCAGGGTGCTCGTTGCTCAGTACTCAGGGTGCTGGGTGCTCAGTGCTCGGGGTGCTGGGTGCTCAGTACTCAGTGCTCAGGGTGCTGGGTGCTCAGTGCTCAGTGCTCAGGGTCCTGGTTGCTCAGTACTCAGGGTGCTGGGTGCTCAGTACTCAGGGTGCTGGGTGCTCAGTGCTCAGGTTGCTGGGTGCTCAGTACTCAGGGTGCTGGGTGATCAGTGCTCGGGGTGCTGGGTGCTCAGTGCTCAGGGTGCTTGGTGCTCAGTGCTCAGGGTGCTGGGTGCTCAGTACTCAGGGTGCTGGGTGCTCAGTGCTCGGGGTGCTCGGTGCTCAGTACTCAGATTGCTGGGTACTCAGTGCTCAGGGTGCTGGGTGCTCAGTATTCAGGGTGCTCAGTGCTCAGTACTCGGGGTGCTTGGTGCTCAGTACTCAGGGTGCTCAGTGCTCAGTACTCGGGGTGCTGGGTGCTCAGTGCTCAGGGTGCTCAGTGCTCAGTGCTCGGGGTGCTGGGTGCTCAGTGCTCGGGGCACTGGATGCTCAGTGCTCGAGGTGCTGGGTGCTCAGTGCTCGGGGTGCTGGGTGCTCAGTGCTCAGTGTGCTCAGTGCTCAGTACTCAGTGCACAGGGTGCTCAGTGCTCAGTGCTCAGGGTGCTGGGTGTTCAGTACTCAGGGTGCTGGGTGCTCAGTACTCAGTGTGCTGGGTGCTCAGTGCTCGGGGTGCTGGGTGCTCATTGCTCAGGGTGCTGGGTGCTCAGTGCTCAGGGTGCTTGATGCTCAGTACTCAGGGTGCTGGGTGCTCAGTGCTCAGGGTGCTGGGTGCTCAGTGCTCGGGGTGCTGGGTGCTCAGTACTCAGGGTGCTGGGTGCTCAGTGCTCGGGCTGCTGGGTGCTCAGTGCTCAGGGTGCTGGGTGTTCAGTACTCAGGGTGCTGGGTGCTCAGTACTCAGTGTGCTGGGTGCTCAGTGCTCGGGGTGCTGGGTGCTCATTGCTCAGGGTGCTGGGTGCTCAGTGCTCAGGGTGCTTGATGCTCAGTACTCAGGGTGCTGGGTGCTCAGTGCTCAGGGTGCTGGGTGCTCAGTGCTCGGGGTGCTGGGTGCTCAGTACTCAGGGTGCTGGGTGCTCAGTGCTCGGGCTGCTGGGTGCTCAGTGCTCAGGGTGCTGGGTGCTCAGTACTCAGGGTGCTGGGTGCTCAGTACTCCGGGTGCTGGCTGCTCAGTACTCAGGGTGCTGGGTGCTCAGTACTCAGTGTGCTGAGTGCTCAGTACTCGGGTGCTGGGTGCTCAGTGCTCAGGGCGCTGGGTGCTCAGTGCTCGGGGTCCTGGGTGCTCAGTGCTCAGTACTCAGGGTGCTGGGTGCTCAGTGCTCGGGGTGCTGGGTGCTCAGTGCTCAGTACTCAGGGTGCTGGGTGCTCAGTGCTCGGGGTGCTGGGTGCTCAGTGCTCAGTACTCAGGGTGCTGTGTGCGCAGTGCTCAGGGTGCTGTGTGCTCAGTGCTCAGGGTGCTGGGTACTCAGTGCTCAGGGTGCTGGGTGCTCAGTACTCAGGGTGCTGGGTGCTCAGTACACAGGGTGCTGGGTGCTCAGTTCTCGGGGTGCTGCGTGCTCAGTGCTCGCGGTGCTGGGTGCTCAGTGCTCGGGGTGCTCGGAGCTCAGTACTCAGGGTGCTGGGTGCTCAGTGCTCGAGGTGCTCAGTACTCAGGGTGCTGTGTGTTCAGTGCTCAGGTTGCTGGGTGCTCAGTACTCAGGGTGCTCGGTGCTTAGTACTCAGGGTGCTGGGTGCTCAGTACTCCGGGTGCTGGGTGCTCAGTGCTCGGGGTGCTCGGTGCTCAGTGCTCAACGTGCTGAGTAATCAGTACTCAGGGTGCTCATTGCTCAGGGTGCTGGGTGCTCATTAATCAGGGTGCTGGGTGCTCAGTACTCAGGGTGCTCAGTGCTTGGGGTGCTGGGTGCTCAGTACTCAGGGTGCTCAGTGCTTGGGGTGCTGGGTGCTCAGTACTCAGGGTGATGGGTGCTCAGTGCTCAGGGTGCTGGGTGCTCAGTACTCAGGGTGCTGGGTGCTCAGTACTCGGGGTGCTGGGTGCTCAGTGCTCGGGGTGCTGGGTGCTCAGTGCTCGGGGTGCTGGGTGCTCAGTGCTCGGGGTGCTGGGTGCTCAGTGCTCGGGGTGCTGGGTGCTCAGTGCTCAGGGTGCTTGGTGCTCAGTACTCAGGGTGCTGGGTGCTCAGTGCTCAGGGTGCTGGGTGCTCAGTGCTCAGGGTGCCGGGTGCTCAGTTCTCAGGATGCTGGGTGCTCAGTGCTCAGGGTGCTGGGTGCTCAGTGCTCAGGGTGCTGGGTGCTCAGTGCTCAGGGTGCTCGTTGCTCAGTACTCAGGGTGCTGGGTGCTCAGTGCTCAGGGTAGTGGGTGCTCAGTACTCAGGGTGCTGGGTGATCAGTGCTCGGGGTGCTGGGTGCTCAGGGCTCAGGGTGCTGGGTGCTCAGTGCTCAGGGTGCTGGGTGCACAGTGCTCGGGGTGCTGGGTGCTCAGTGCTCAGTGCTCATGGTGCTTTGTGCTCAGTGCTCAGTGCTCAGGGTCCTGGTTGCTCAGTACTCAGGGTGCTGGGTGCTCAGTACTCAGGGTGCTGGGTGCTCAGTGCTCAGGTTGCTGGGTTCTCAGTACTCAGGGTGCTGGGTGATCAGTGCTCGGGGTGCTGGGTGCCCAGTGCTCAGTACTCAGGGTGCTGGGTGCTCAGTGCTCAGGGTGCTGTGTGCGCAGTGCTCAGGGTGCTGTGTGCTCAGTGCTCAGGGTGCTGGGTACTCAGTGCTCTGGGTCCTGGTTGCTCAGTACTCAGGGTGCTGGGTGCTCAGTACTCAGGGTGCTGGGTGCTCAGTGCTCAGGTTGCTGGGTGCTCAGTACTCAGGGTGCTGGGTGCTCAGTACTCAGGGTGCTGGGTGCTCAGTGCTCGGGGTGCTGGGTGCTCATTAATCAGGGTGCTGGGTGCTCAGTACTCAGGGTGCTCAGTGCTTGGGGTGCTGGGTGCTCAGTACTCAGGGTGCTCAGTGCTTGGGGTGCTGGGTGCTCAGTACTCAGGGTGATGGGTGCTCAGTGCTCAGGGTGCTGGGTGCTCAGTACTCAGGGTGCTGGGTGCTCAGTGCTCGGGGTGCTGGGTGCTCAGTGCTCGGGGTGCTGGGTGCTCAGTGCTCGGGGTGCTGGGTGCTCAGTGCTCGGGGTGCTGGGTGCTCAGTGCTCAGGGTGCTTGGTGCTCAGTACTCAGGGTGCTGGGTGCTCAGTGCTCAGGGTGCTGGGTGCTCAGTGCTCAGGGTGCCGGGTGCTCAGTTCTCAGGATGCTGGGTGCTCAGTGCTCAGGGTGCTGGGTGCTCAGTGCTCAGGGTGCTGGGTGCTCAGTGCTCAGGGTGCTCGTTGCTCAGTACTCAGGGTGCTGGGTGCTCAGTGCTCGGGGTGCTGGGTGCTCAGTACTCAGTGCTCAGGGTGCTGGGTGCTCAGTGCTCAGTGCTCAGGGTCCTGGTTGCTCAGTACTCAGGGTGCTGGGTGCTCAGTACTCAGGGTGCTGGGTGCTCAGTGCTCAGGTTGCTGGGTGCTCAGTACTCAGGGTGCTGGGTGATCAGTGCTCGGGGTGCTGGGTGCTCAGTGCTCAGGGTGCTTGGTGCTCAGTGCTCAGGGTGCTGGGTGCTCAGTACTCAGGGTGCTGGGTGCTCAGTGCTCGGGGTGCTCGGTGCTCAGTACTCAGATTGCTGGGTACTCAGTGCTCAGGGTGCTGGGTGCTCAGTATTCAGGGTGCTCAGTGCTCAGTACTCGGGGTGCTTGGTGCTCAGTACTCAGGGTGCTCAGTGCTCAGTACTCGGGGTGCTGGGTGCTCAGTGCTCAGGGTGCTCAGTGCTCAGTGCTCGGGGTGCTGGGTGCTCAGTACTCGGGGTGCTGGGTGCTCAGTGCTCAGGGTGCTCAGTGCTCAGTGCTCGAGGTGCTGGGTGCTCAGTGCTCGGGGTGCTGGGTGCTCAGTGCTCAGTGTGCTCAGTGCTCAGTACTCAGTGCACAGGGTGCTCAGTGCTCAGTGCTCAGGGTGCTGGGTGTTCAGTACTCAGGGTGCTGGGTGCTCAGTACTCAGTGTGCTGGGTGCTCAGTGCTCGGGGTGCTGGGTGCTCATTGCTCAGGGTGCTGGGTGCTCAGTGCTCAGGGTGCTTGATGCTCAGTACTCAGGGTGCTGGGTGCTCAGTGCTCAGGGTGCTGGGTGCTCAGTGCTCGGGGTGCTGGGTGCTCAGTACTCAGGGTGCTGGGTGCTCAGTGCTCGGGCTGCTGGGTGCTCAGTGCTCAGGGTGCTGGGTGCTCAGTACTCAGGATGCTGGGTGCTCAGTACTCCGGGTGCTGGCTGCTCAGTACTCAGGGTGCTGGGTGCTCAGTACTCAGTGTGCTGGGTGCTCAGTGCTCAGGGCGCTGGGTGCTCAGTGCTCGGGGTGCTGGGTGCTCAGTGCTCAGTACTCAGGGTGCTGGGTGCTCAGTGCTCGGGGTGCTGGGTGCTCAGTGCTCAGTACTCAGGGTGCTGGGTGCTCAGTGCTCGGGGTGCTGGGTGCTCAGTGCTCAGTACTCAGGGTGCTGTGTGCGCAGTGCTCAGGGTGCTGTGTGCTCAGTGCTCAGGGTGCTGGGTACTCAGTGCTCAGGGTGCTGGGTGCTCAGTACTCAGGGTGCTGGGTGCTCAGTACACAGGGTGCTGGGTGCTCAGTTCTCGGGGTGCTGCGTGCTCAGTGCTCGCGGTGCTGGGTGCTCAGTGCTCGGGGTGCTCGGAGCTCAGTACTCAGGGTGCTGGGTGCTCAGTGCTCGAGGTGCTCAGTACTCAGGGTGCTGTGTGTTCAGTGCTCAGGTTGCTGGGTGCTCAGTACTCAGGGTGCTCGGTGCTTAGTACTCAGGGTGCTGGGTGCTCAGTACTCCGGGTGCTGGGTGCTCAGTGCTCGGGGTGCTCGGTGCTCAGTGCTCAAGGTGCTGAGTGCTCAGTACTCAGGGTGCTCATTGCTCAGGGTGCTGGGTGCTCATTAATCAGGGTGCTGGGTGCTCAGTACTCAGGGTGCTCAGTGCTTGGGGTGCTGGGTGCTCAGTACTCAGGGTGCTCAGTGCTTGGGGTGCTGGGTGCTCAGTACTCAGGGTGATGGGTGCTCAGTGCTCAGGGTGCTGGGTGCTCAGTACTCAGGGTGCTGGGTGCTCAGTACTCAGGGTGCTGGGTGCTCAGTGCTCGGGGTGCTGGGTGCTCAGTGCTCGGGGTGCTGGGTGCTCAGTGCTCGGGGTGCTGGGTGCTCAGTGCTCGGGGTGCTGGGTGCTCAGTGCTCAGGGTGCTTGGTGCTCAGTACTCAGGGTGCTGGGTGCTCAGTGCTCAGGGTGCTGGGTGCTCAGTGCTCAGGGTGCCGGGTGCTCAGTTCTCAGGATGCTGGGTGCTCAGTGCTCAGGGTGCTGGGTGCTCAGTGCTCAGGGTGCTGGGTGCTCAGTGCTCAGGGTGCTCGTTGCTCAGTACTCAGGGTGCTGGGTGCTCAGTGCTCAGGGTAGTGGGTGCTCAGTACTCAGGGTGCTGGGTGATCAGTGCTCGGGGTGCTGGGTGCTCAGGGCTCAGGGTGCTGGGTGCTCAGTGCTCAGGGTGCTGGGTGCTCAGTGCTCGGGGTGCTGGGTGCTCAGTGCTCAGTGCTCAGGGTGCTGGGTGCTCAGTGCTCAGTGCTCAGGGTCCTGGTTGCTCAGTACTCAGGGTGCTGGGTGCTCAGTACTCAGGGTGCTGGGTGCTCAGTGCTCAGGTTGCTGGGTGCTCAGTACTCAGGGTGCTGGGTGATCAGTGCTCGGGGTGCTGGGTGCCCAGTGCTCAGTACTCAGGGTGCTGGGTGCTCAGTGCTCAGGGTGCTGTGTGCGCAGTGCTCAGGGTGCTGTGTGCTCAGTGCTCAGGGTGCTGGGTACTCAGTGCTCTGGGTCCTGGTTGCTCAGTACTCAGGGTGCTGGGTGCTCAGTACTCAGGGTGCAGGGTGCTCAGTGCTCAGGTTGCTGGGTGCTCAGTACTCAGGGTGCTGGGTGCTCAGTACTCAGGGTGCTGGGTGCTCAGTGCTCGGGGTGCTGGGTGCTCAGTGCTCGGGGTGCTGGGTGCTCAATGCTCGGGGTGCTGGGTGCTCAGTGCTCGGGGTGCTGGGTGCTCAGTGCGCAGTGTGCTGGGTGCTCAGTACTCAGGGTGCTGGGTGCTCAGTGCTCAGGGTGCTGGGTGCTCAGTGCTCAGGGTGCTGGGTGCTCAGTTCTCAGGGTGCTGGGTGCTCAGTGCTCAGGGTGCTGGGTGCTCAGTGCTCAGGGTGCTGGGTGCTTAGTGCTCGGGGTGCCCGGTGCTCAGTCCTCGGGGTGCCCGGTGCTCAGTGCTCAGTACTCAGGGTGCTGGGTGCTCAGTACTCAGGGTGCTGGGTGCTCAGTGATCAGGGTGCTCGTTGCTCAGTGCTCAGTGCTCAGGGTGCTGGTTGCTCAGTACTCAGGGTGCTGGGTGCTCAGTACTCAGGGTGCTGGGTGCTCAGTGCTCAGGGTAGTGGGTGCTCAGTACTCAGGGTCCTGGGTGATCAGTGCTCGGGGTGCTGGGTGCTCAGTGCTCAGGGTGCTGGGTGCTCAGTGCTCAGGGTGCTGGGTGCTCAGTGCTCGGGGTGCTGGGTGCTCAGTGCTCAGTGCTCAGGGTGCTGGGTGCTCAGTGCTCAGTGCTCAGGGTGCTGGTTGCTCAGTGCTCAGGTTGCTGGGTGCTCAGTACTCAGGGTGCTGGGTGATCAGTGCTCGGGGTGCTGGGTGCTCAGTGCTCAGGGTGCTGGGTGCTCAGTGCTCAGGGTGCTGGGTGCTCAGTGCTCAGGGTGCTCGTTGCTCAGTACTCAGGGTGCTGGGTGCTCAGTGCTCGGGGTGCTGGGTGCTCAGTACTCAGTGCTCAGGGTGCTGGGTGCTCAGTGCTCAGTGCTCAGGGTTCTGGTTGCTCAGTACTCAGGGTGCTGGGTGCTCAGTACTCAGGGTGCTGGGTGCTCAGTGCTCAGGTTGCTCGGTGCTCAGTACTCAGGGTGCTGGGTGATCAGTGCTCGGGGTGCTGGGTGCTCAGTGCTCAGGGTGCTTGGTGCTCAGTGCTCAGGGTGCTGGGTGCTCAGTACTCAGGGTGCTGGGTGCTCAGTGCTCGGGGTGCTCGGTGCTCAGTACTCAGATTGCTGGGTACTCAGTGCTCAGGGTGCTGGGTGCTCAGTATTCAGGGTGCTCAGTGCTCAGTACTCGGGGTGCTTGGTGCTCAGTACTCAGGGTGCTCAGTGCTCAGTACTCGGGGTGCTGGGTGCTCAGTGCTCAGGGTGCTCAGTGCTCAGTGCTCGGGGTGCTGGGTGCTCAGTGCTCGGGGCACTGGATGCTCAGTGCTCGAGGTGCTGGGTGCTCAGTGCTCGGGGTGCTGGGTGCTCAGTGCTCAGTGTGCTCAGTGCTCAGTACTCAGTGCACAGGGTGCTCAGTGCTCAGTGCTCAGGGTGCTGGGTGTTCAGTACTCAGGGTGCTGGGTGCTCAGTACTCAGTGTGCTGGGTGCTCAGTGCTCGGGGTGCTGGGTGCTCATTGCTCAGGGTGCTGGGTGCTCAGTGCTCAGGGTGCTTGATGCTCAGTACTCAGGGTGCTGGGTGCTCAGTGCTCAGGGTGCTGGGTGCTCAGTGCTCGGGGTGCTGGGTGCTCAGTACTCAGGGTGCTGGGTGCTCAGTGCTCGGGCTGCTGGGTGCTCAGTGCTCAGGGTGCTGGGTGCTCAGTACTCAGGGTGCTGGGTGCTCAGTACTCCGGGTGCTGGCTGCTCAGTACTCAGGGTGCTGGGTGCTCAGTACTCAGTGTGCTGAGTGCTCAGTACTCGGGTGCTGGGTGCTCAGTGCTCAGGGCGCTGGTGCTCAGTGCTCGGGGTGCTGGGTGCTCAGTGCTCAGTACTCAGGGTGCTGGGTGCTCAGTGCTCGGGGTGCTGGGTGCTCAGTGCTCAGTACTCAGGGTGCTGGGTGCTCAGTGCTCGGGGTGCTGGGTGCTCAGTGCTCAGTACTCAGGGTGCTGTGTGCGCAGTGCTCAGGGTGCTGTGTGCTCAGTGCTCAGGGTGCTGGGTACTCAGTGCTCAGGGTGCTGGGTGCTCAGTACTCAGGGTGCTGGGTGCTCAGTACACAGGGTGCTGGGTGCTCAGTTCTCGGGGTGCTGCGTGCTCAGTGCTCGCGGTGCTGGGTGCTCAGTGCTCGGGGTGCTCGGAGCTCAGTACTCAGGGTGCTGGGTGCTCAGTGCTCGAGGTGCTCAGTACTCAGGGTGCTGTGTGTTCAGTGCTCAGGTTGCTGGGTGCTCAGTACTCAGGGTGCTCGGTGCTTAGTACTCAGGGTGCTGGGTGCTCAGTACTCCGGGTGCTGGGTGCTCAGTGCTCGGGGTGCTCGGTGCTCAGTGCTCAAGGTGCTGAGTAATCAGTACTCAGGGTGCTCATTGCTCAGGGTGCTGGGTGCTCATTAATCAGGGTGCTGGGTGCTCAGTACTCAGGGTGCTCAGTGCTTGGGGTGCTGGGTGCTCAGTACTCAGGGTGCTCAGTGCTTGGGGTGCTGGGTGCTCAGTACTCAGGGTGATGGGTGCTCAGTGCTCAGGGTGCTGGGTGCTCAGTACTCAGGGTGCTGGGTGCTCAGTACTCAGGGTGCTGGGTGCTCAGTGCTCGGGGTGCTGAGTGCTCAGTGCTCGGGGTGCTGGGTGCTCAGTGCTCGGGGTGCTGGGTGCTCAGTGCTCGGGGTGCTGGGTGCTCAGTGCTCAGGGTGCTTGGTGCTCAGTACTCAGGGTGCTGGGTGCTCAGTGCTCAGGGTGCTGGGTGCTCAGTGCTCAGGGTGCCGGGTGCTCAGTTCTCAGGATGCTGGGTGCTCAGTGCTCAGGGTGCTGGGTGCTCAGTGCTCAGGGTGCTGGGTGCTCAGTGCTCAGGGTGCTCGTTGCTCAGTACTCAGGGTGCTGGGTGCTCAGTGCTCAGGGTAGTGGGTGCTCAGTACTCAGGGTGCTGGGTGATCAGTGCTCGGGGTGCTGGGTGCTCAGGGCTCAGGGTGCTGGGTGCTCAGTGCTCAGGGTGCTGGGTGCTCAGTGCTCGGGGTGCTGGGTGCTCAGTGCTCAGTGCTCATGGTGCTTTGTGCTCAGTGCTCAGTGCTCAGGGTCCTGGTTGCTCAGTACTCAGGGTGCTGGGTGCTCAGTACTCAGGGTGCTGGGTGCTCAGTGCTCAGGTTGCTGGGTTCTCAGTACTCAGGGTGCTGGGTGATCAGTGCTCGGGGTGCTGGGTGCCCAGTGCTCAGTACTCAGGGTGCTGGGTGCTCAGTGCTCAGGGTGCTGTGTGCGCAGTGCTCAGGGTGCTGTGTGCTCAGTGCTCAGGGTGCTGGGTACTCAGTGCTCTGGGTCCTGGTTGCTCAGTACTCAGGGTGCTGGGTGCTCAGTACTCAGGGTGCTGGGTGCTCAGTGCTCAGGTTGCTGGGTGCTCAGTACTCAGGGTGCTGGGTGCTCAGTACTCAGGGTGCTGGGTGCTCAGTGCTCGGGGTGCTGGGTGCTCATTAATCAGGGTGCTGGGTGCTCAGTACTCAGGGTGCTCAGTGCTTGGGGTGCTGGGTGCTCAGTACTCAGGGTGCTCAGTGCTTGGGGTGCTGGGTGCTCAGTACTCAGGGTGATGGGTGCTCAGTGCTCATGGTGCTGGGTGCTCAGTACTCAGGGTGCTGGGTGCTCAGTGCTCGGGGTGCTGGGTGCTCAGTGCTCGGGGTGCTGGGTGCTCAGTGCTCGGGGTGCTGGGTGCTCAGTGCTCGGGGTGCTGGGTGCTCAGTGCTCAGGGTGCTTGGTGCTCAGTACTCAGGGTGCTGGGTGCTCAGTGCTCAGGGTGCTGGGTGCTCAGTGCTCAGGGTGCCGGGTGCTCAGTTCTCAGGATGCTGGGTGCTCAGTGCTCAGGGTGCTGGGTGCTCAGTGCTCAGGGTGCTGGGTGCTCAGTGCTCAGGGTGCTCGTTGCTCAGTACTCAGGGTGCTGGGTGCTCAGTGCTCGGGGTGCTGGGTGCTCAGTACTCAGTGCTCAGGGTGCTGGGTGCTCAGTGCTCAGTGCTCAGGGTCCTGGTTGCTCAGTACTCAGGGTGCTGGGTGCTCAGTACTCAGGGTGCTGGGTGCTCAGTGCTCAGGTTGCTGGGTGCTCAGTACTCAGGGTGCTGGGTGATCAGTGCTCGGGGTGCTGGGTGCTCAGTGCTCAGGGTGCTTGGTGCTCAGTGCTCAGGGTGCTGGGTGCTCAGTACTCAGGGTGCTGGGTGCTCAGTGCTCGGGGTGCTCGGTGCTCAGTACTCAGATTGCTGGGTACTCAGTGCTCAGGGTGCTGGGTGCTCAGTATTCAGGGTGCTCAGTGCTCAGTACTCGGGGTGCTTGGTGCTCAGTACTCAGGGTGCTCAGTGCTCAGTACTCGGGGTGCTGGGTGCTCAGTGCTCAGGGTGCTCAGTGCTCAGTGCTCGGGGTGCTGGGTGCTCAGTGCTCGGGGCACTGGATGCTCAGTGCTCGAGGTGCTGGGTGCTCAGTGCTCGGGGTGCTGGGTGCTCAGTGCTCAGTGTGCTCAGTGCTCAGTACTCAGTGCACAGGGTGCTCAGTGCTCAGTGCTCAGGGTGCTGGGTGTTCAGTACTCAGGGTGCTGGGTGCTCAGTACTCAGTGTGCTGGGTGCTCAGTGCTCGGGGTGCTGGGTGCTCATTGCTCAGGGTGCTGGGTGCTCAGTGCTCAGGGTGCTTGATGCTCAGTACTCAGGGTGCTGGGTGCTCAGTGCTCAGGGTGCTGGGTGCTCAGTGCTCGGGGTGCTGGGTGCTCAGTACTCAGGGTGCTGGGTGCTCAGTGCTCGGGCTGCTGGGTGCTCAGTGCTCAGGGTGCTGGGTGTTCAGTACTCAGGGTGCTGGGTGCTCAGTACTCAGTGTGCTGGGTGCTCAGTGCTCGGGGTGCTGGGTGCTCATTGCTCAGGGTGCTGGGTGCTCAGTGCTCAGGGTGCTTGATGCTCAGTACTCAGGGTGCTGGGTGCTCAGTGCTCAGGGTGCTGGGTGCTCAGTGCTCAGGGTGCTGGGTGCTCAGTACTCAGGGTGCTGGGTGCTCAGTGCTCGGGCTGCTGGGTGCTCAGTGCTCAGGGTGCTGGGTGCTCAGTACTCAGGGTGCTGGGTGCTCAGTACTCCGGGTGCTGGCTGCTCAGTACTCAGGGTGCTGGGTGCTCAGTACTCAGTGTGCTGAGTGCTCAGTACTCGGGTGCTGGGTGCTCAGTGCTCAGGGCGCTGGGTGCTCAGTGCTCGGGGTGCTGGGTGCTCAGTGCTCAGTACTCAGGGTGCTGGGTGCTCAGTGCTCGGGGTGCTGGGTGCTCAGTGCTCAGTACTCAGGGTGCTGGGTGCTCAGTGCTCGGGGTGCTGGGTGCTCAGTGCTCAGTACTCAGGGTGCTGTGTGCGCAGTGCTCAGGGTGCTGTGTGCTCAGTGCTCAGGGTGCTGGGTACTCAGTGCTCAGGGTGCTGGGTGCTCAGTACTCAGGGTGCTGGGTGCTCAGTACACAGGGTGCTGGGTGCTCAGTTCTCGGGGTGCTGCGTGCTCAGTGCTCGCGGTGCTGGGTGCTCAGTGCTCGGGGTGCTCGGAGCTCAGTACTCAGGGTGCTGGGTGCTCAGTGCTCGAGGTGCTCAGTACTCAGGGTGCTGTGTGTTCAGTGCTCAGGTTGCTGGGTGCTCAGTACTCAGGGTGCTCGGTGCTTAGTACTCAGGGTGCTGGGTGCTCAGTACTCCGGGTGCTGGGTGCTCAGTGCTCGGGGTGCTCGGTGCTCAGTGCTCAAGGTGCTGAGTAATCAGTACTCAGGGTGCTCATTGCTCAGGGTGCTGGGTGCTCATTAATCAGGGTGCTGGGTGCTCAGTACTCAGGGTGCTCAGTGCTTGGGGTGCTGGGTGCTCAGTACTCAGGGTGCTCAGTGCTTGGGGTGCTGGGTGCTCAGTACTCAGGGTGATGGGTGCTCAGTGCTCAGGGTGCTGGGTGCTCAGTACTCAGGGTGCTGGGTGCTCAGTACTCAGGGTGCTGGGTGCTCAGTGCTCGGGGTGCTGGGTGCTCAGTGCTCGGGGTGCTGGGTGCTCAGTGCTCGGGGTGCTGGGTGCTCAGTGCTCGGGGTGCTGGGTGCTCAGTGCTCAGGGTGCTTGGTGCTCAGTACTCAGGGTGCTGGGTGCTCAGTGCTCAGGGTGCTGGGTGCTCAGTGCTCAGGGTGCCGGGTGCTCAGTTCTCAGGATGCTGGGTGCTCAGTGCTCAGGGTGCTGGGTGCTCAGTGCTCAGGGTGCTGGGTGCTCAGTGCTCAGGGTGCTCGTTGCTCAGTACTCAGGGTGCTGGGTGCTCAGTGCTCAGGGTAGTGGGTGCTCAGTACTCAGGGTGCTGGGTGATCAGTGCTCGGGGTGCTGGGTGCTCAGGGCTCAGGGTGCTGGGTGCTCAGTGCTCAGGGTGCTGGGTGCACAGTGCTCGGGGTGCTGGGTGCTCAGTGCTCAGTGCTCATGGTGCTTTGTGCTCAGTGCTCAGTGCTCAGGGTCCTGGTTGCTCAGTACTCAGGGTGCTGGGTGCTCAGTACTCAGGGTGCTGGGTGCTCAGTGCTCAGGTTGCTGGGTTCTCAGTACTCAGGGTGCTGGGTGATCAGTGCTCGGGGTGCTGGGTGCCCAGTGCTCAGTACTCAGGGTGCTGGGTGCTCAGTGCTCAGGGTGCTGTGTGCGCAGTGCTCAGGGTGCTGTGTGCTCAGTGCTCAGGGTGCTGGGTACTCAGTGCTCTGGGTCCTGGTTGCTCAGTACTCAGGGTGCTGGGTGCTCAGTACTCAGGGTGCTGGGTGCTCAGTGCTCAGGTTGCTGGGTGCTCAGTACTCAGGGTGCTGGGTGCTCAGTACTCAGGGTGCTGGGTGCTCAGTGCTCGGGGTGCTGGGTGCTCATTAATCAGGGTGCTGGGTGCTCAGTACTCAGGGTGCTCAGTGCTTGGGGTGCTGGGTGCTCAGTACTCAGGGTGCTCAGTGCTTGGGGTGCTGGGTGCTCAGTACTCAGGGTGATGGGTGCTCAGTGCTCAGGGTGCTGGGTGCTCAGTACTCAGGGTGCTGGGTACTCAGTGCTCGGGGTGCTGGGTGCTCAGTGCTCGGGGTGCTGGGTGCTCAGTGCTCGGGGTGCTGGGTGCTCAGTGCTCGGGGTGCTGGGTGCTCAGTGCTCAGGGTGCTTGGTGCTCAGTACTCAGGGTGCTGGGTGCTCAGTGCTCAGGGTGCTGGGTGCTCAGTGCTCAGGGTGCCGGGTGCTCAGTTCTCAGGATGCTGGGTGCTCAGTGCTCAGGGTGCTGGGTGCTCAGTGCTCAGGGTGCTGGGTGCTCAGTGCTCAGGGTGCTCGTTGCTCAGTACTCAGGGTGCTGGGTGCTCAGTGCTCGGGGTGCTGGGTGCTCAGTACTCAGTGCTCAGGGTGCTGGGTGCTCAGTGCTCAGTGCTCAGGGTCCTGGTTGCTCAGTACTCAGGGTGCTGGGTGCTCAGTACTCAGGGTGCTGGGTGCTCAGTGCTCAGGTTGCTGGGTGCTCAGTACTCAGGGTGCTGGGTGATCAGTGCTCGGGGTGCTGGGTGCTCAGTGCTCAGGGTGCTTGGTGCTCAGTGCTCAGGGTGCTGGGTGCTCAGTACTCAGGGTGCTGGGTGCTCAGTGCTCGGGGTGCTCGGTGCTCAGTACTCAGATTGCTGGGTACTCAGTGCTCAGGGTGCTGGGTGCTCAGTATTCAGGGTGCTCAGTGCTCAGTACTCGGGGTGCTTGGTGCTCAGTACTCAGGGTGCTCAGTGCTCAGTACTCGGGGTGCTGGGTGCTCAGTGCTCAGGGTGCTCAGTGCTCAGTGCTCGGGGTGCTGGGTGCTCAGTGCTCGGGGCACTGGATGCTCAGTGCTCGAGGTGCTGGGTGCTCAGTGCTCGGGGTGCTGGGTGCTCAGTGCTCAGTGTGCTCAGTGCTCAGTACTCAGTGCACAGGGTGCTCAGTGCTCAGTGCTCAGGGTGCTGGGTGTTCAGTACTCAGGGTGCTGGGTGCTCAGTACTCAGTGTGCTGGGTGCTCAGTGCTCGGGGTGCTGGGTGCTCATTGCTCAGGGTGCTGGGTGCTCAGTGCTCAGGGTGCTTGATGCTCATTACTCAGGGTGCTGGGTGCTCAGTGCTCAGGGTGCTGGGTGCTCAGTGCTCGGGGTGCTGGGTGCTCAGTACTCAGGGTGCTGGGTGCTCAGTGCTCGGGCTGCTGGGTGCTCAGTGCTCAGGGTGCTGGGTGCTCAGTACTCAGGGTGCTGGGTGCTCAGTACTCCGGGTGCTGGCTGCTCAGTACTCAGGGTGCTGGGTGCTCAGTACTCAGTGTGCTGGGTGCTCAGTGCTCAGGGCGCTGGGTGCTCAGTGCTCGGGGTGCTGGGTGCTCAGTGCTCAGTACTCAGGGTGCTGGGTGCTCAGTGCTCGGGGTGCTGGGTGCTCAGTGCTCAGTACTCAGGGTGCTGGGTGCTCAGTGCTCGGGGTGCTGGGTGCTCAGTGCTCAGTACTCAGGGTGCTGTGTGCGCAGTGCTCAGGGTGCTGTGTGCTCAGTGCTCAGGGTGCTGGGTACTCAGTGCTCAGGGTGCTGGGTGCTCAGTACTCAGGGTGCTGGGTGCTCAGTACACAGGGTGCTGGGTGCTCAGTTCTCGGGGTGCTGCGTGCTCAGTGCTCGCGGTGCTGGGTGCTCAGTGCTCGGGGTGCTCGGAGCTCAGTACTCAGGGTGCTGGGTGCTAAGTGCTCGAGGTGCTCAGTACTCAGGGTGCTGTGTGTTCAGTGCTCAGGTTGCTGGGTGCTCAGTACTCAGGGTGCTCGGTGCTTAGTACTCAGGGTGCTGGGTGCTCAGTACTCCGGGTGCTGGGTGCTCAGTGCTCGGGGTGCTCGGTGCTCAGTGCTCAAGGTGCTGAGTGCTCAGTACTCAGGGTGCTCATTGCTCAGGGTGCTGGGTGCTCATTAATCAGGGTGCTGGGTGCTCAGTACTCAGGGTGCTCAGTGCTTGGGGTGCTGGGTGCTCAGTACTCAGGGTGCTCAGTGCTTGGGGTGCTGGGTGCTCAGTACTCAGGGTGATGGGTGCTCAGTGCTCAGGGTGCTGGGTGCTCAGTACTCAGGGTGCTGGGTGCTCAGTACTCAGGGTGCTGGGTGCTCAGTGCTCGGGGTGCTGGGTGCTCAGTGCTCGGGGTGCTGGGTGCTCAGTGCTCGGGGTGCTGGGTGCTCAGTGCTCGGGGTGCTGGGTGCTCAGTGCTCAGGGTGCTTGGTGCTCAGTACTCAGGGTGCTGGGTGCTCAGTGCTCAGGGTGCTGGGTGCTCAGTGCTCAGGGTGCCGGGTGCTCAGTTCTCAGGATGCTGGGTGCTCAGTGCTCAGGGTGCTGGGTGCTCAGTGCTCAGGGTGCTGGGTGCTCAGTGCTCAGGGTGCTCGTTGCTCAGTACTCAGGGTGCTGGGTGCTCAGTGCTCAGGGTAGTGGGTGCTCAGTACTCAGGGTGCTGGGTGATCAGTGCTCGGGGTGCTGGGTGCTCAGGGCTCAGGGTGCTGGGTGCTCAGTGCTCAGGGTGCTGGGTGCTCAGTGCTCGGGGTGCTGGGTGCTCAGTGCTCAGTGCTCAGGGTGCTGGGTGCTCAGTGCTCAGTGCTCAGGGTCCTGGTTGCTCAGTACTCAGGGTGCTGGGTGCTCAGTACTCAGGGTGCTGGGTGCTCAGTGCTCAGGTTGCTGGGTGCTCAGTACTCAGGGTGCTGGGTGATCAGTGCTCGGGGTGCTGGGTGCCCAGTGCTCAGTACTCAGGGTGCTGGGTGCTCAGTGCTCAGGGTGCTGTGTGCGCAGTGCTCAGGGTGCTGTGTGCTCAGTGCTCAGGGTGCTGGGTACTCAGTGCTCTGGGTCCTGGTTGCTCAGTACTCAGGGTGCTGGGTGCTCAGTACTCAGGGTGCAGGGTGCTCAGTGCTCAGGTTGCTGGGTGCTCAGTACTCAGGGTGCTGGGTGCTCAGTACTCAGGGTGCTGGGTGCTCAGTGCTCGGGGTGCTGGGTGCTCAGTGCTCGGGGTGCTGGGTGCTCAATGCTCGGGGTGCTGGGTGCTCAGTGCTCGGGGTGCTGGGTGCTCAGTGCGCAGTGTGCTGGGTGCTCAGTACTCAGGGTGCTGGGTGCTCAGTGCTCAGGGTGCTGGATGCTCAGTGCTCAGAGTGCTGGGTGCTCAGTTCTCAGGGTGCTGGGTGCTCAGTGCTCAGGGTGCTGGGTGCTCAGTGCTCAGGGTGCTGGGTGCTTAGTGCTCGGGGTGCCCGGTGCTCAGTCCTCGGGGTGCCCGGTGCTCAGTGCTCAGTACTCAGGGTGCTGGGTGCTCAGTACTCAGGGTGCTGGGTGCTCAGTGCTCAGGGTGCTCGTTGCTCAGTGCTCAGTGCTCAGGGTGCTGGTTGCTCAGTACTCAGGGTGCTGGGTGCTCAGTACTCAGGGTGCTGGGTGCTCAGTGCTCAGGGTAGTGGGTGCTCAGTACTCAGGGTCCTGGGTGATCAGTGCTCGGGGTGCTGGGTGCTCAGTGCTCAGGGTGCTGGGTGCTCAGTGCTCAGGGTGCTGGGTGCTCAGTGCTCGGGGTGCTGGGTGCTCAGTGCTCAGTGCTCAGGGTGCTGGGTGCTCAGTGCTCAGTGCTCAGGGTGCTGGTTGCTCAGTACTCAGGGTGCTGGGTGCTCAGTGCTCAGGTTGCTGGGTGCTCAGTGCTCAGGTTGCTGGGTGCTCAGTACTCAGGGTGCTGGGTGATCAGTGCTCGGGGTGCTGGGTGCTCAGTGCTCAGGGTGCTTGGTGCTCAGTGCTCAGGATGCTGGGTGCTCAGTACTCAGGGTGCTGGGTGCTCAGTGCTCAGGGTGCTCGGTGTTCATTACTCAGGGTGCTGGGTACTCAGTGCTCAGGGTGCTGGGTGCTCAGTATTCAGGGTGCTCAGTGCTCAGTACTCGGGGTGCTTGGTGCTCAGTATTCAGGGTGCTCAGTGCTCAGTACTCGGGGTGCTGGGTACTCAGTGCTCAGGGTGCTCAGTGCTCAGTGCTCGGGGTGCTGGGTGCTCAGTGCTCGGGGCGCTGGATGCTCAGTGCTCGGGGTGCTGGGTGCTCAGTGCTCGGGGCGCTGGATGCTCAGTGCTCGGGGTGCTGGGTGCTCAGTACTCGGGGTGCTGGGTGCTCAGTGCTCAGTGTGCTCAGTGCTCAGTACTCAGTGCACAGGGTGCTCAGTGCTCAGTGCTCAGGGTGCTGGGTGTTCAGTACTCAGGGTGCTGGCTGCTCAGTACTCAGGGTGCTGGGTGCTCAGTGCTCGGGGTGCTGGGTGCTCATTGCTCAGGGTGCTGGGTGCTCAGTGCTCAGGGTGCTTGAAGCTCAGTACTCAGGGTGCTGGGTGCTCAGTGCTCAGGGTGCTGGGTGCTCAGTGCTCGGGGTGCTGGGTGCTCAGTACTCAGGGTCCTGGGTGCTCAGTGCTCGGGCTGCTGGGTGCTCAGTGCTCAGGGCGCTGGGTGCTCAGTACTCAGGGTGCTGGGTGCTCAGTACTCCGGGTGCTGGCTGCTCAGTACTCAGGGTGCTGGGTGCTCAGTACTCAGTGTGCTGAGTGCTCAGTACTCGGGTGCTGGGTGCTCAGTGCTCAGGGTGCTGGGTGCTCAGTGCTCGGGGTGCTGGGTGCTCAGTGCTCAGTAATCAGGTTGCTGGGTGCTCAGTGCTCGTGGTGCTGGGTGCTCAGTGCTCAGTACTCAGGGTGCTGGGTGCTCAGTGCTCAGGGTGCTGTGTGCGCAGTGCTCAGGGTGCTGTGTGCTCAGTGCTCAGGGTGCTGGGTACGCAGTGCTCAGGGTGCTGGGTGCTCAGTACTCAGGGTGCTGGGTGCTCAGTACACAGGGTGCTGGGTGCTCAGTGCTCGGGGTGCTGCGTGCTCAGTGCTCGCGGTGCTGGGTGCTCAGTGCTCGGGGTGCTCGGAGCTCAGTACTCAGGGTGCTGGGTGCTCAGTGCTCGAGGTGCTCAGTACTCAGGGTGCTGTGTGTTCAGTGCTCAGGGTGCTGGGTGCTCAGTACTCAGGGTGCTCGGTGCTTAGTACTCAGGGTGCTGGGTGCTCAGTACTCCGGGTGCTGGGTGCTCAGTGCTCGGGGTGCTCGGTGCTCAGTGCTCAAGGTGCTGAGTGCTCAGTACTCAGGGTGCTCATTGCTCAGGGTGCTGGGTGCTCAGTACTCAGGGTGCTGGGTGCTCAGTGCTCAGGGTGCTCGGTGCTCAGTACGTTGGGTGCTCAGTACTCAGGGTGCAGGGTGCTCAGTACTCAGTGTGCTCAGTGCTCAGTACTCAGGGTGCCGGGTGCACAGTGCTCGGGGTGCTGGATGCTCATTAATCAGGGTGCTGGGTACTCAGTACACAGGGTGCTCAGTGCTTGGGGTGCTGGGTGCTCAGTACTCAGGGTGCTCAGTGCTTGGGGTGCTGGGTGCTCAGTACTCAGGGTGATGGGTGCTCAGTGCTCAGGGTGCTGGGTGCTCAGTATTCAGGGTGCTCAGTGCTCAGTACTCGGGGTGCTTGGTGCTCAGTACTCAGGGTGCTCAGTGCTCAGTACTCGGGGTGCTGGGTGCTCAGTGCTCAGGGTGCTCAGTGCTCAGTGCTCGGGGTGCTGGGTGCTCAGTGCTCGGGGCACTGGATGCTCAGTGCTCGAGGTGCTGGGTGCTCAGTGCTCGGGGTGCTGGGTGCTCAGTGCTCAGTGTGCTCAGTGCTCAGTACTCAGTGCACAGGGTGCTCAGTGCTCAGTGCTCAGGGTGCTGGGTGTTCAGTACTCAGGGTGCTGGGTGCTCAGTACTCAGTGTGCTGGGTGCTCAGTGCTCGGGGTGCTGGGTGCTCATTGCTCAGGGTGCTGGGTGCTCAGTGCTCAGGGTGCTTGATGCTCAGTACTCAGGGTGCTGGGTGCTCAGTGCTCAGGGTGCTGGGTGCTCAGTGCTCGGGGTGCTGGGTGCTCAGTACTCAGGGTGCTGGGTGCTCAGTGCTCGGGCTGCTGGGTGCTCAGTGCTCAGGGTGCTGGGTGCTCAGTACTCAGGGTGCTGGGTGCTCAGTACTCCGGGTGCTGGCTGCTCAGTACTCAGGGTGCTGGGTGCTCAGTACTCAGTGTGCTGGGTGCTCAGTGCTCAGGGCGCTGGGTGCTCAGTGCTCGGGGTGCTGGGTGCTCAGTGCTCAGTACTCAGGGTGCTGGGTGCTCAGTGCTCGGGGTGCTGGGTGCTCAGTGCTCAGTACTCAGGGTGCTGGGTGCTCAGTGCTCGGGGTGCTGGGTGCTCAGTGCTCAGTACTCAGTTTGCTGTGTGCGCAGTGCTCAGGGTGCTGTGTGCTCAGTGCTCAGGGTGCTGGGTACTCAGTGCTCAGGGTGCTGGGTGCTCAGTACTCAGGGTGCTGGGTGCTCAGTACACAGGGTGCTGGGTGCTCAGTTCTCGGGGTGCTGCGTGCTCAGTGCTCGCGGTGCTGGGTGCTCAGTGCTCGGGGTGCTCGGAGCTCAGTACTCAGGGTGCTGGGTGCTAAGTGCTCGAGGTGCTCAGTACTCAGGGTGCTGTGTGTTCAGTGCTCAGGTTGCTGGGTGCTCAGTACTCAGGGTGCTCGGTGCTTAGTACTCAGGGTGCTGGGTGCTCAGTACTCCGGGTGCTGGGTGCTCAGTGCTCGGGGTGCTCGGTGCTCAGTGCTCAAGGTGCTGAGTGCTCAGTACTCAGGGTGCTCATTGCTCAGGGTGCTGGGTGCTCATTAATCAGGGTGCTGGGTGCTCAGTACTCAGGGTGCTCAGTGCTTGGGGTGCTGGGTGCTCAGTACTCAGGGTGCTCAGTGCTTGGGGTGCTGGGTGCTCAGTACTCAGGGTGATGGGTGCTCAGTGCTCAGGGTGCTGGGTGCTCAGTACTCAGGGTGCTGGGTGCTCAGTACTCAGGGTGCTGGGTGCTCAGTGCTCGGGGTGCTGGGTGCTCAGTGCTCGGGGTGCTGGGTGCTCAGTGCTCGGGGTGCTGGGTGCTCAGTGCTCGGGGTGCTGGGTGCTCAGTGCTCAGGGTGCTTGGTGCTCAGTACTCGGGGTGCTGGGTGCTCAGTGCTCAGGGTGCTGGGTGCTCAGTGCTCAGGGTGCCGGGTGCTCAGTTCTCAGGATGCTGGGTGCTCAGTGCTCAGGGTGCTGGGTGCTCAGTGCTCAGGGTGCTGGGTGCTCAGTGCTCAGGGTGCTCGTTGCTCAGTACTCAGGGTGCTGGGTGCTCAGTGCTCAGGGTAGTGGGTGCTCAGTACTCAGGGTGCTGGGTGATCAGTGCTCGGGGTGCTGGGTGCTCAGGGCTCAGGGTGCTGGGTGCTCAGTGCTCAGGGTGCTGGGTGCTCAGTGCTCGGGGTGCTGGGTGCTCAGTGCTCAGTGCTCAGGGTGCTGGGTGCTCAGTGCTCAGTGCTCAGGGTCCTGGTTGCTCAGTACTCAGGGTGCTGGGTGCTCAGTACTCAGGGTGCTGGGTGCTCAGTGCTCAGGTTGCTGGGTTCTCAGTACTCAGGGTGCTGGGTGATCAGTGCTCGGGGTGCTGGGTGCCCAGTGCTCAGTACTCAGGGTGCTGGGTGCTCAGTGCTCAGGGTGCTGTGTGCGCAGTGCTCAGGGTGCTGTGTGCTCAGTGCTCAGGGTGCTGGGTACTCAGTGCTCTGGGTCCTGGTTGCTCAGTACTCAGGGTGCTGGGTGCTCAGTACTCAGGGTGCTGGGTGCTCAGTGCTCAGGTTGCTGGGTGCTCAGTACTCAGGGTGCTGGGTGCTCAGTACTCAGGGTGCTGGGTGCTCAGTGCTCGGGGTGCTGGGTGCTCATTAATCAGGGTGCTGGGTGCTCAGTACTCAGGGTGCTCAGTGCTTGGGGTGCTGGGTGCTCAGTACTCAGGGTGCTCAGTGCTTGGGGTGCTGGGTGCTCAGTACTCAGGGTGATGGGTGCTCAGTGCTCAGGGTGCTGGGTGCTCAGTACTCAGGGTGCTGGGTGCTCAGTGCTCGGGGTGCTGGGTGCTCAGTGCTCGGGGTGCTGGGTGCTCAGTGCTCGGGGTGCTGGGTGCTCAGTGCTCGGGGTGCTGGGTGCTCAGTGCTCAGGGTGCTTGGTGCTCAGTACTCAGGGTGCTGGGTGCTCAGTGCTCAGGGTGCTGGGTGCTCAGTGCTCAGGGTGCCGGGTGCTCAGTTCTCAGGATGCTGGGTGCTCAGTGCTCAGGGTGCTGGGTGCTCAGTGCTCAGGGTGCTGGGTGCTCAGTGCTCAGGGTGCTCGTTGCTCAGTACTCAGGGTGCTGGGTGCTCAGTGCTCGGGGTGCTGGGTGCTCAGTACTCAGTGCTCAGGGTGCTGGGTGCTCAGTGCTCAGTGCTCAGGGTCCTGGTTGCTCAGTACTCAGGGTGCTGGGTGCTCAGTACTCAGGGTGCTGGGTGCTCAGTGCTCAGGTTGCTGGGTGCTCAGTACTCAGGGTGCTGGGTGATCAGTGCTCGGGGTGCTGGGTGCTCAGTGCTCAGGGTGCTTGGTGCTCAGTGCTCAGGGTGCTGGGTGCTCAGTACTCAGGGTGCTGGGTGCTCAGTGCTCGGGGTGCTCGGTGCTCAGTACTCAGATTGCTGGGTACTCAGTGCTCAGGGTGCTGGGTGCTCAGTATTCAGGGTGCTCAGTGCTCAGTACTCGGGGTGCTTGGTGCTCAGTACTCAGGGTGCTCAGTGCTCAGTACTCGGGGTGCTGGGTGCTCAGTGCTCAGGGTGCTCAGTGCTCAGTGCTCGGGGTGCTGGGTGCTCAGTGCTCGGGGCACTGGATGCTCAGTGCTCGAGGTGCTGGGTGCTCAGTGCTCGGGGTGCTGGGTGCTCAGTGCTCAGTGTGCTCAGTGCTCAGTACTCAGTGCACAGGGTGCTCAGTGCTCAGTGCTCAGGGTGCTGGGTGTTCAGTACTCAGGGTGCTGGGTGCTCAGTACTCAGTGTGCTGGGTGCTCAGTGCTCGGGGTGCTGGGTGCTCATTGCTCAGGGTGCTGGGTGCTCAGTGCTCAGGGTGCTTGATGCTCAGTACTCAGGGTGCTGGGTGCTCAGTGCTCAGGGTGCTGGGTGCTCAGTGCTCGGGGTGCTGGGTGCTCAGTACTCAGGGTGCTGGGTGCTCAGTGCTCGGGCTGCTGGGTGCTCAGTGCTCAGTGTGCTGGGTGTTCAGTACTCAGGGTGCTGGGTGCTCAGTACTCAGTGTGCTGGGTGCTCAGTGCTCGGGGTGCTGGGTGCTCATTGCTCAGGGTGCTGGGTGCTCAGTGCTCAGGGTGCTTGATGCTCAGTACTCAGGGTGCTGGGTGCTCAGTGCTCAGGGTGCTGGGTGCTCAGTGCTCGGGGTGCTGGGTGCTCAGTACTCAGGGTGCTGGGTGCTCAGTGCTCGGGCTGCTGGGTGCTCAGTGCTCAGGGTGCTGGGTGCTCAGTACTCAGGGTGCTGGGTGCTCAGTACTCCGGGTGCTGGCTGCTCAGTACTCAGGGTGCTGGGTGCTCAGTACTCAGTGTGCTGAGTGCTCAGTACTCGGGTGCTGGGTGCTCAGTGCTCAGGGCGCTGGGTGCTCAGTGCTCGGGGTCCTGGGTGCTCAGTGCTCAGTACTCAGGGTGCTGGGTGCTCAGTGCTCGGGGTGCTGGGTGCTCAGTGCTCAGTACTCAGGGTGCTGGGTGCTCAGTGCTCGGGGTGCTGGGTGCTCAGTGCTCAGTACTCAGGGTGCTGTGTGCGCAGTGCTCAGGGTGCTGTGTGCTCAGTGCTCAGGGTGCTGGGTACTCAGTGCTCAGGGTGCTGGGTGCTCAGTACTCAGGGTGCTGGGTGCTCAGTACACAGGGTGCTGGGTGCTCAGTTCTCGGGGTGCTGCGTGCTCAGTGCTCGCGGTGCTGGGTGCTCAGTGCTCGGGGTGCTCGGAGCTCAGTACTCAGGGTGCTGGGTGCTCAGTGCTCGAGGTGCTCAGTACTCAGGGTGCTGTGTGTTCAGTGCTCAGGTTGCTGGGTGCTCAGTACTCAGGGTGCTCGGTGCTTAGTACTCAGGGTGCTGGGTGCTCAGTACTCCGGGTGCTGGGTGCTCAGTGCTCGGGGTGCTCGGTGCTCAGTGCTCAACGTGCTGAGTAATCAGTACTCAGGGTGCTCATTGCTCAGGGTGCTGGGTGCTCATTAATCAGGGTGCTGGGTGCTCAGTACTCAGGGTGCTCAGTGCTTGGGGTGCTGGGTGCTCAGTACTCAGGGTGCTCAGTGCTTGGGGTGCTGGGTGCTCAGTACTCAGGGTGATGGGTGCTCAGTGCTCAGGGTGCTGGGTGCTCAGTACTCAGGGTGCTGGGTGCTCAGTACTCGGGGTGCTGGGTGCTCAGTGCTCGGGGTGCTGGGTGCTCAGTGCTCGGGGTGCTGGGTGCTCAGTGCTCGGGGTGCTGGGTGCTCAGTGCTCGGGGTGCTGGGTGCTCAGTGCTCAGGGTGCTTGGTGCTCAGTACTCAGGGTGCTGGGTGCTCAGTGCTCAGGGTGCTGGGTGCTCAGTGCTCAGGGTGCCGGGTGCTCAGTTCTCAGGATGCTGGGTGCTCAGTGCTCAGGGTGCTGGGTGCTCAGTGCTCAGGGTGCTGGGTGCTCAGTGCTCAGGGTGCTCGTTGCTCAGTACTCAGGGTGCTGGGTGCTCAGTGCTCAGGGTAGTGGGTGCTCAGTACTCAGGGTGCTGGGTGATCAGTGCTCGGGGTGCTGGGTGCTCAGGGCTCAGGGTGCTGGGTGCTCAGTGCTCAGGGTGCTGGGTGCACAGTGCTCGGGGTGCTGGGTGCTCAGTGCTCAGTGCTCATGGTGCTTTGTGCTCAGTGCTCAGTGCTCAGGGTCCTGGTTGCTCAGTACTCAGGGTGCTGGGTGCTCAGTACTCAGGGTGCTGGGTGCTCAGTGCTCAGGTTGCTGGGTTCTCAGTACTCAGGGTGCTGGGTGATCAGTGCTCGGGGTGCTGGGTGCCCAGTGCTCAGTACTCAGGGTGCTGGGTGCTCAGTGCTCAGGGTGCTGTGTGCGCAGTGCTCAGGGTGCTGTGTGCTCAGTGCTCAGGGTGCTGGGTACTCAGTGCTCTGGGTCCTGGTTGCTCAGTACTCAGGGTGCTGGGTGCTCAGTACTCAGGGTGCTGGGTGCTCAGTGCTCAGGTTGCTGGGTGCTCAGTACTCAGGGTGCTGGGTGCTCAGTACTCAGGGTGCTGGGTGCTCAGTGCTCGGGGTGCTGGGTGCTCATTAATCAGGGTGCTGGGTGCTCAGTACTCAGGGTGCTCAGTGCTTGGGGTGCTGGGTGCTCAGTACTCAGGGTGCTCAGTGCTTGGGGTGCTGGGTGCTCAGTACTCAGGGTGATGGGTGCTCAGTGCTCAGGGTGCTGGGTGCTCAGTACTCAGGGTGCTGGGTGCTCAGTGCTCGGGGTGCTGGGTGCTCAGTGCTCGGGGTGCTGGGTGCTCAGTGCTCGGGGTGCTGGGTGCTCAGTGCTCGGGGTGCTGGGTGCTCAGTGCTCAGGGTGCTTGGTGCTCAGTACTCAGGGTGCTGGGTGCTCAGTGCTCAGGGTGCTGGGTGCTCAGTGCTCAGGGTGCCGGGTGCTCAGTTCTCAGGATGCTGGGTGCTCAGTGCTCAGGGTGCTGGGTGCTCAGTGCTCAGGGTGCTGGGTGCTCAGTGCTCAGGGTGCTCGTTGCTCAGTACTCAGGGTGCTGGGTGCTCAGTGCTCGGGGTGCTGGGTGCTCAGTACTCAGTGCTCAGGGTGCTGGGTGCTCAGTGCTCAGTGCTCAGGGTCCTGGTTGCTCAGTACTCAGGGTGCTGGGTGCTCAGTACTCAGGGTGCTGGGTGCTCAGTGCTCAGGTTGCTGGGTGCTCAGTACTCAGGGTGCTGGGTGATCAGTGCTCGGGGTGCTGGGTGCTCAGTGCTCAGGGTGCTTGGTGCTCAGTGCTCAGGGTGCTGGGTGCTCAGTACTCAGGGTGCTGGGTGCTCAGTGCTCGGGGTGCTCGGTGCTCAGTACTCAGATTGCTGGGTACTCAGTGCTCAGGGTGCTGGGTGCTCAGTATTCAGGGTGCTCAGTGCTCAGTACTCGGGGTGCTTGGTGCTCAGTACTCAGGGTGCTCAGTGCTCAGTACTCGGGGTGCTGGGTGCTCAGTGCTCAGGGTGCTCAGTGCTCAGTGCTCGGGGTGCTGGGTGCTCAGTACTCGGGGTGCTGGGTGCTCAGTGCTCAGGGTGCTCAGTGCTCAGTGCTCGAGGTGCTGGGTGCTCAGTGCTCGGGGTGCTGGGTGCTCAGTGCTCAGTGTGCTCAGTGCTCAGTACTCAGTGCACAGGGTGCTCAGTGCTCAGTGCTCAGGGTGCTGGGTGTTCAGTACTCAGGGTGCTGGGTGCTCAGTACTCAGTGTGCTGGGTGCTCAGTGCTCGGGGTGCTGGGTGCTCATTGCTCAGGGTGCTGGGTGCTCAGTGCTCAGGGTGCTTGATGCTCAGTACTCAGGGTGCTGGGTGCTCAGTGCTCAGGGTGCTGGGTGCTCAGTGCTCGGGGTGCTGGGTGCTCAGTACTCAGGGTGCTGGGTGCTCAGTGCTCGGGCTGCTGGGTGCTCAGTGCTCAGGGTGCTGGGTGCTCAGTACTCAGGATGCTGGGTGCTCAGTACTCCGGGTGCTGGCTGCTCAGTACTCAGGGTGCTGGGTGCTCAGTACTCAGGGTGCTGGGTGCTCAGTGCTCGGGGTGCTGGGTGCTCAGTGCTCGGGGTGCTGGGTGCTCAGTGCTCGGGGTGCTGGGTGCTCAGTGCTCGGGGTGCTGGGTGCTCAGTGCTCAGGGTGCTTGGTGCTCAGTACTCAGGGTGCTGGGTGCTCAGTGCTCAGGGTGCTGGGTGCTCAGTGCTCAGGGTGCCGGGTGCTCAGTTCTCAGGATGCTGGGTGCTCAGTGCTCAGGGTGCTGGGTGCTCAGTGCTCAGGGTGCTGGGTGCTCAGTGCTCAGGGTGCTCGTTGCTCAGTACTCAGGGTGCTGGGTGCTCAGTGCTCAGGGTAGTGGGTGCTCAGTACTCAGGGTGCTGGGTGCTCAGTGCTCAGGGTGCTGGGTGCTCAGTGCTCAGGGTGCCGGGTGCTCAGTTCTCAGGATGCTGGGTGCTCAGTGCTCAGGGTGTTGGGTGCTCAGTGCTCAGGGTGCCGGGTGCTCAGTTCTCAGGATGCTGGGTGCTCAGTGCTCAGGGTGCTGGGTGCTCAGTGCTCAGGGTGCTGGGTGCTCAGTGCTCAGGGTGCTCGTTGCTCAGTACTCAGGGTGCTGGGTGCTCAGTGCTCGGGGTGCTGGGTGCTCAGTACTCAGTGCTCAGGGTGCTGGGTGCTCAGTGCTCAGTGCTCAGGGTCCTGGTTGCTCAGTACTCAGGGTGCTGGGTGCTCAGTACTCAGGGTGCTGGGTGCTCAGTGCTCAGGTTGCTGGGTGCTCAGTACTCAGGGTGCTGGGTGATCAGTGCTCGGGGTGCTGGGTGCTCAGTGCTCAGGGTGCTTGGTGCTCAGTGCTCAGGGTGCTGGGTGCTCAGTACTCAGGGTGCTGGGTGCTCAGTGCTCGGGGTGCTCGGTGCTCAGTACTCAGATTGCTGGGTACTCAGTGCTCAGGGTGCTGGGTGCTCAGTATTCAGGGTGCTCAGTGCTCAGTACTCGGGGTGCTTGGTGCTCAGTACTCAGGGTGCTCAGTGCTCAGTACTCGGGGTGCTGGGTGCTCAGTGCTCAGGGTGCTCAGTGCTCAGTGCTCGGGGTGCTGGGTGCTCAGTGCTCGGGGCACTGGATGCTCAGTGCTCGAGGTGCTGGGTGCTCAGTGCTCGGGGTGCTGGGTGCTCAGTGCTCAGTGTGCTCAGTGCTCAGTACTCAGTGCACAGGGTGCTTAGTGCTCAGTGCTCAGGGTGCTGGGTGTTCAGTACTCAGGGTGCTGGGTGCTCAGTACTCAGTGTGCTGGGTGCTCAGTGCTCGGGGTGCTGGGTGCTCATTGCTCAGGGTGCTGGGTGCTCAGTGCTCAGGGTGCTTGATGCTCAGTACTCAGGGTGCTGGGTGCTCAGTGCTCAGGGTGCTGGGTGCTCAGTGCTCGGGGTGCTGGGTGCTCAGTACTCAGGGTGCTGGGTGCTCAGTGCTCGGGCTGCTGGGTGCTCAGTGCTCAGGGTGCTGGGTGCTCAGTACTCAGGATGCTGGGTGCTCAGTACTCCGGGTGCTGGCTGCTCAGTACTCAGGGTGCTGGGTGCTCAGTACTCAGTGTGCTGGGTGCTCAGTGCTCAGGGCGCTGGGTGCTCAGTGCTCGGGGTGCTGGGTGCTCAGTGCTCAGTACTCAGGGTGCTGGGTGCTCAGTGCTCGGGGTGCTGGGTGCTCAGTGCTCAGTACTCAGGGTGCTGGGTGCTCAGTGCTCGGGGTGCTGGGTGCTCAGTGCTCAGTACTCAGGGTGCTGTGTGCGCAGTGCTCAGGGTGCTGTGTGCTCAGTGCTCAGGGTGCTGGGTACTCAGTGCTCAGGGTGCTGGGTGCTCAGTACTCAGGGTGCTGGGTGCTCAGTACACAGGGTGCTGGGTGCTCAGTTCTCGGGGTGCTGCGTGCTCAGTGCTCGCGGTGCTGGGTGCTCAGTGCTCGGGGTGCTCGGAGCTCAGTACTCAGGGTGCTGGGTGCTCAGTGCTCGAGGTGCTCAGTACTCAGGGTGCTGTGTGTTCAGTGCTCAGGTTGCTGGGTGCTCAGTACTCAGGGTGCTCGGTGCTTAGTACTCAGGGTGCTGGGTGCTCAGTACTCCGGGTGCTGGGTGCTCAGTGCTCGGGGTGCTCGGTGCTCAGTGCTCAAGGTGCTGAGTGCTCAGTACTCAGGGTGCTCATTGCTCAGGGTGCTGGGTGCTCATTAATCAGGGTGCTGGGTGCTCAGTACTCAGGGTGCTCAGTGCTTGGGGTGCTGGGTGCTCAGTACTCAGGGTGCTCAGTGCTTGGGGTGCTGGGTGCTCAGTACTCAGGGTGATGGGTGCTCAGTGCTCAGGGTGCTGGGTGCTCAGTACTCAGGGTGCTGGGTGCTCAGTACTCAGGGTGCTGGGTGCTCAGTGCTCGGGGTGCTGGGTGCTCAGTGCTCGGGGTGCTGGGTGCTCAGTGCTCGGGGTGCTGGGTGCTCAGTGCTCGGGGTGCTGGGTGCTCAGTGCTCAGGGTGCTTGGTGCTCAGTACTCAGGGTGCTGGGTGCTCAGTGCTCAGGGTGCTGGGTGCTCAGTGCTCAGGGTGCCGGGTGCTCAGTTCTCAGGATGCTGGGTGCTCAGTGCTCAGGGTGCTGGGTGCTCAGTGCTCAGGGTGCTGGGTGCTCAGTGCTCAGGGTGCTCGTTGCTCAGTACTCAGGGTGCTGGGTGCTCAGTGCTCAGGGTAGTGGGTGCTCAGTACTCAGGGTGCTGGGTGATCAGTGCTCGGGGTGCTGGGTGCTCAGGGCTCAGGGTGCTGGGTGCTCAGTGCTCAGGGTGCTGGGTGCTCAGTGCTCGGGGTGCTGGGTGCTCAGTGCTCAGTGCTCAGGGTGCTGGGTGCTCAGTGCTCAGTGCTCAGGGTCCTGGTTGCTCAGTACTCAGGGTGCTGGGTGCTCAGTACTCAGGTTGCTGGGTGCTCAGTGCTCAGGTTGCTGGGTGCTCAGTACTCAGGGTGCTGGGTGATCAGTGCTCGGGGTGCTGGGTGCCCAGTGCTCAGTACTCAGGGTGCTGGGTGCTCAGTGCTCAGGGTGCTGTGTGCGCAGTGCTCAGGGTGCTGTGTGCTCAGTGCTCAGGGTGCTGGGTACTCAGTGCTCTGGGTCCTGGTTGCTCAGTACTCAGGGTGCTGGGTGCTCAGTACTCAGGGTGCAGGGTGCTCAGTGCTCAGGTTGCTGGGTGCTCAGTACTCAGGGTGCTGGGTGCTCAGTACTCAGGGTGCTGGGTGCTCAGTGCTCGGGGTGCTGGGTGCTCAGTGCTCGGGGTGCTGGGTGCTCAATGCTCGGGGTGGTGGGTGCTCAGTGCTCGGGGTGCTGGGTGCTCAGTGCGCAGTGTGCTGGGTGCTCAGTACTCAGGGTGCTGGGTGCTCAGTGCTCAGGGTGCTGGGTGCTCAGTGCTCAGGGTGCTGGGTGCTCAGTTCTCAGGGTGCTGGGTGCTCAGTGCTCAGGGTGCTGGGTGCTCAGTGCTCAGGGTGCTGGGTGCTTAGTGCTCGGGGTGCCCGGTGCTCAGTCCTCGGGGTGCCCGGTGCTCAGTGCTCAGTACTCAGGGTGCTGGGTGCTCAGTACTCAGGGTGCTGGGTGCTCAGTGATCAGGGTGCTCGTTGCTCAGTGCTCAGTGCTCAGGGTGCTGGTTGCTCAGTACTCAGGGTGCTGGGTGCTCAGTACTCAGGGTGCTGGGTGCTCAGTGCTCAGGGTAGTGGGTGCTCAGTACTCAGGGTCCTGGGTGATCAGTGCTCGGGGTGCTGGGTGCTCAGTGCTCAGGGTGCTGGGTGCTCAGTGCTCAGGGTGCTGGGTGCTCAGTGCTCGGGGTGCTGGGTGCTCAGTGCTCAGTGCTCAGGGTGCTGGGTGCTCAGTGCTCAGTGCTCAGGGTGCTGGTTGCTCAGTGCTCAGGTTGCTGGGTGCTCAGTACTCAGGGTGCTGGGTGATCAGTGCTCGGGGTGCTGGGTGCTCAGTGCTCAGGGTGCTGGGTGCTCAGTGCTCAGGGTGCTGGGTGCTCAGTGCTCAGGGTGCTCGTTGCTCAGTACTCAGGGTGCTGGGTGCTCAGTGCTCGGGGTGCTGGGTGCTCAGTACTCAGTGCTCAGGGTGCTGGGTGCTCAGTGCTCAGTGCTCAGGGTTCTGGTTGCTCAGTACTCAGGGTGCTGGGTGCTCAGTACTCAGGGTGCTGGGTGCTCAGTGCTCAGGTTGCTCGGTGCTCAGTACTCAGGGTGCTGGGTGATCAGTGCTCGGGGTGCTGGGTGCTCAGTGCTCAGGGTGCTTGGTGCTCAGTGCTCAGGGTGCTGGGTGCTCAGTACTCAGGGTGCTGGGTGCTCAGTGCTCGGGGTGCTCGGTGCTCAGTACTCAGATTGCTGGGTACTCAGTGCTCAGGGTGCTGGGTGCTCAGTATTCAGGGTGCTCAGTGCTCAGTACTCGGGGTGCTTGGTGCTCAGTACTCAGGGTGCTCAGTGCTCAGTACTCGGGGTGCTGGGTGCTCAGTGCTCAGGGTGCTCAGTGCTCAGTGCTCGGGGTGCTGGGTGCTCAGTGCTCGGGGCACTGGATGCTCAGTGCTCGAGGTGCTGGGTGCTCAGTGCTCGGGGTGCTGGGTGCTCAGTGCTCAGTGTGCTCAGTGCTCAGTACTCAGTGCACAGGGTGCTCAGTGCTCAGTGCTCAGGGTGCTGGGTGTTCAGTACTCAGGGTGCTGGGTGCTCAGTACTCAGTGTGCTGGGTGCTCAGTGCTCGGGGTGCTGGGTGCTCATTGCTCAGGGTGCTGGGTGCTCAGTGCTCAGGGTGCTTGATGCTCAGTACTCAGGATGCTGGGTGCTCAGTGCTCAGGGTGCTGGGTGCTCAGTGCTCGGGGTGCTGGGTGCTCAGTACTCAGGGTGCTGGGTGCTCAGTGCTCGGGCTGCTGGGTGCTCAGTGCTCAGGGTGCTGGGTGCTCAGTACTCAGGGTGCTGGGTGCTCAGTACTCCGGGTGCTGGCTGCTCAGTACTCAGGGTGCTGGGTGCTCAGTACTCAGTGTGCTGAGTGCTCAGTACTCGGGTGCTGGGTGCTCAGTGCTCAGGGCGCTGGTGCTCAGTGCTCGGGGTGCTGGGTGCTCAGTGCTCAGTACTCAGGGTGCTGGGTGCTCAGTGCTCGGGGTGCTGGGTGCTCAGTGCTCAGTACTCAGGGTGCTGGGTGCTCAGTGCTCGGGGTGCTGGGTGCTCAGTGCTCAGTACTCAGGGTGCTGTGTGCGCAGTGCTCAGGGTGCTGTGTGCTCAGTGCTCAGGGTGCTGGGTACTCAGTGCTCAGGGTGCTGGGTGCTCAGTACTCAGGGTGCTGGGTGCTCAGTACACAGGGTGCTGGGTGCTCAGTTCTCGGGGTGCTGCGTGCTCAGTGCTCGCGGTGCTGGGTGCTCAGTGCTCGGGGTGCTCGGAGCTCAGTACTCAGGGTGCTGGGTGCTCAGTGCTCGAGGTGCTCAGTACTCAGGGTGCTGTGTGTTCAGTGCTCAGGTTGCTGGGTGCTCAGTACTCAGGGTGCTCGGTGCTTAGTACTCAGGGTGCTGGGTGCTCAGTACTCCGGGTGCTGGGTGCTCAGTGCTCGGGGTGCTCGGTGCTCAGTGCTCAAGGTGCTGAGTAATCAGTACTCAGGGTGCTCATTGCTCAGGGTGCTGGGTGCTCATTAATCAGGGTGCTGGGTGCTCAGTACTCAGGGTGCTCAGTGCTTGGGGTGCTGGGTGCTCAGTACTCATTGTGCTCAGTGCTTGGGGTGCTGGGTGCTCAGTACTCAGGGTGATGGGTGCTCAGTGCTCAGGGTGCTGGGTGCTCAGTACTCAGGGTGCTGGGTGCTCAGTACTCAGGGTGCTGGGTGCTCAGTGCTCGGGGTGCTGAGTGCTCAGTGCTCGGGGTGCTGGGTGCTCAGTGCTCGGGGTGCTGGGTGCTCAGTGCTCGGGGTGCTGGGTGCTCAGTGCTCAGGGTGCTTGGTGCTCAGTACTCAGGGTGCTGGGTGCTCAGTGCTCAGGGTGCTGGGTGCTCAGTGCTCAGGGTGCCGGGTGCTCAGTTCTCAGGATGCTGGGTGCTCAGTGCTCAGGGTGCTGGGTGCTCAGTGCTCAGGGTGCTGGGTGCTCAGTGCTCAGGGTGCTCGTTGCTCAGTACTCAGGGTGCTGGGTGCTCAGTGCTCAGGGTAGTGGGTGCTCAGTACTCAGGGTGCTGGGTGATCAGTGCTCGGGGTGCTGGGTGCTCAGGGCTCAGGGTGCTGGGTGCTCAGTGCTCAGGGTGCTGGGTGCTCAGTGCTCGGGGTGCTGGGTGCTCAGTGCTCAGTGCTCATGGTGCTTTGTGCTCAGTGCTCAGTGCTCAGGGTCCTGGTTGCTCAGTACTCAGGGTGCTGGGTGCTCAGTACTCAGGGTGCTGGGTGCTCAGTGCTCAGGTTGCTGGGTTCTCAGTACTCAGGGTGCTGGGTGATCAGTGCTCGGGGTGCTGGGTGCCCAGTGCTCAGTACTCAGGGTGCTGGGTGCTCAGTGCTCAGGGTGCTGTGTGCGCAGTGCTCAGGGTGCTGTGTGCTCAGTGCTCAGGGTGCTGGGTACTCAGTGCTCTGGGTCCTGGTTGCTCAGTACTCAGGGTGCTGGGTGCTCAGTACTCAGGGTGCTGGGTGCTCAGTGCTCAGGTTGCTGGGTGCTCAGTACTCAGGGTGCTGGGTGCTCAGTACTCAGGGTGCTGGGTGCTCAGTGCTCGGGGTGCTGGGTGCTCATTAATCAGGGTGCTGGGTGCTCAGTACTCAGGGTGCTCAGTGCTTGGGGTGCTGGGTGCTCAGTACTCAGGGTGCTCAGTGCTTGGGGTGCTGGGTGCTCAGTACTCAGGGTGATGGGTGCTCAGTGCTCATGGTGCTGGGTGCTCAGTACTCAGGGTGCTGGGTGCTCAGTGCTCGGGGTGCTGGGTGCTCAGTGCTCGGGGTGCTGGGTGCTCAGTGCTCGGGGTGCTGGGTGCTCAGTGCTCGGGGTGCTGGGTGCTCAGTGCTCAGGGTGCTTGGTGCTCAGTACTCAGGGTGCTGGGTGCTCAGTGCTCAGGGTGCTGGGTGCTCAGTGCTCAGGGTGCCGGGTGCTCAGTTCTCAGGATGCTGGGTGCTCAGTGCTCAGGGTGCTGGGTGCTCAGTGCTCAGGGTGCTGGGTGCTCAGTGCTCAGGGTGCTCGTTGCTCAGTACTCAGGGTGCTGGGTGCTCAGTGCTCGGGGTGCTGGGTGCTCAGTACTCAGTGCTCAGGGTGCTGGGTGCTCAGTGCTCAGTGCTCAGGGTCCTGGTTGCTCAGTACTCAGGGTGCTGGGTGCTCAGTACTCAGGGTGCTGGGTGCTCAGTGCTCAGGTTGCTGGGTGCTCAGTACTCAGGGTGCTGGGTGATCAGTGCTCGGGGTGCTGGGTGCTCAGTGCTCAGGGTGCTTGGTGCTCAGTGCTCAGGGTGCTGGGTGCTCAGTACTCAGGGTGCTGGGTGCTCAGTGCTCGGGGTGCTCGGTGCTCAGTACTCAGATTGCTGGGTACTCAGTGCTCAGGGTGCTGGGTGCTCAGTATTCAGGGTGCTCAGTGCTCAGTACTCGGGGTGCTTGGTGCTCAGTACTCAGGGTGCTCAGTGCTCAGTACTCGGGGTGCTGGGTGCTCAGTGCTCAGGGTGCTCAGTGCTCAGTGCTCGGGGTGCTGGGTGCTCAGTGCTCGGGGCACTGGATGCTCAGTGCTCGAGGTGCTGGGTGCTCAGTGCTCGGGGTGCTGGGTGCTCAGTGCTCAGTGTGCTCAGTGCTCAGTACTCAGTGCACAGGGTGCTCAGTGCTCAGTGCTCAGGGTGCTGGGTGTTCAGTACTCAGGGTGCTGGGTGCTCAGTACTCAGTGTGCTGGGTGCTCAGTGCTCGGGGTGCTGGGTGCTCATTGCTCAGGGTGCTGGGTGCTCAGTGCTCAGGGTGCTTGATGCTCAGTACTCAGGGTGCTGGGTGCTCAGTGCTCAGGGTGCTGGGTGCTCAGTGCTCGGGGTGCTGGGTGCTCAGTACTCAGGGTGCTGGGTGCTCAGTGCTCGGGCTGCTGGGTGCTCAGTGCTCAGGGTGCTGGGTGTTCAGTACTCAGGGTGCTGGGTGCTCAGTACTCAGTGTGCTGGGTGCTCAGTGCTCGGGGTGCTGGGTGCTCATTGCTCAGGGTGCTGGGTGCTCAGTGCTCAGGGTGCTTGATGCTCAGTACTCAGGGTGCTGGGTGCTCAGTGCTCAGGGTGCTGGGTGCTCAGTGCTCAGGGTGCTGGGTGCTCAGTACTCAGGGTGCTGGGTGCTCAGTGCTCGGGCTGCTGGGTGCTCAGTGCTCAGGGTGCTGGGTGCTCAGTACTCAGGGTGCTGGGTGCTCAGTACTCCGGGTGCTGGCTGCTCAGTACTCAGGGTGCTGGGTGCTCAGTACTCAGTGTGCTGAGTGCTCAGTACTCGGGTGCTGGGTGCTCAGTGCTCAGGGCGCTGGGTGCTCAGTGCTCGGGGTGCTGGGTGCCCAGTGCTCAGTACTCAGGGTGCTGGGTGCTCAGTGCTCGGGGTGCTGGGTGCTCAGTGCTCAGTACTCAGGGTGCTGGGTGCTCAGTGCTCGGGGTGCTGGGTGCTCAGTGCTCAGTACTCAGGGTGCTGTGTGCGCAGTGCTCAGGGTGCTGTGTGCTCAGTGCTCAGGGTGCTGGGTACTCAGTGCTCAGGGTGCTGGGTGCTCAGTACTCAGGGTGCTGGGTGCTCAGTACACAGGGTGCTGGGTGCTCAGTTCTCGGGGTGCTGCGTGCTCAGTGCTCGCGGTGCTGGGTGCTCAGTGCTCGGGGTGCTCGGAGCTCAGTACTCAGGGTGCTGGGTGCTCAGTGCTCGAGGTGCTCAGTACTCAGGGTGCTGTGTGTTCAGTGCTCAGGTTGCTGGGTGCTCAGTACTCAGGGTGCTCGGTGCTTAGTACTCAGGGTGCTGGGTGCTCAGTACTCCGGGTGCTGGGTGCTCAGTGCTCGGGGTGCTCGGTGCTCAGTGCTCAAGGTGCTGAGTAATCAGTACTCAGGGTGCTCATTGCTCAGGGTGCTGGGTGCTCATTAATCAGGGTGCTGGGTGCTCAGTACTCAGGGTGCTCAGTGCTTGGGGTGCTGGGTGCTCAGTACTCAGGGTGCTCAGTGCTTGGGGTGCTGGGTGCTCAGTACTCAGGGTGATGGGTGCTCAGTGCTCAGGGTGCTGGGTGCTCAGTACTCAGGGTGCTGGGTGCTCAGTACTCAGGGTGCTGGGTGCTCAGTGCTCGGGGTGCTGGGTGCTCAGTGCTCGGGGTGCTGGGTGCTCAGTGCTCGGGGTGCTGGGTGCTCAGTGCTCGGGGTGCTGGGTGCTCAGTGCTCAGGGTGCTTGGTGCTCAGTACTCAGGGTGCTGGGTGCTCAGTGCTCAGGGTGCTGGGTGCTCAGTGCTCAGGGTGCCGGGTGCTCAGTTCTCAGGATGCTGGGTGCTCAGTGCTCAGGGTGCTGGGTGCTCAGTGCTCAGGGTGCTGGGTGCTCAGTGCTCAGGGTGCTCGTTGCTCAGTACTCAGGGTGCTGGGTGCTCAGTGCTCAGGGTAGTGGGTGCTCAGTACTCAGGGTGCTGGGTGATCAGTGCTCGGGGTGCTGGGTGCTCAGGGCTCAGGGTGCTGGGTGCTCAGTGCTCAGGGTGCTGGGTGCACAGTGCTCGGGGTGCTGGGTGCTCAGTGCTCAGTGCTCATGGTGCTTTGTGCTCAGTGCTCAGTGCTCAGGGTCCTGGTTGCTCAGTACTCAGGGTGCTGGGTGCTCAGTACTCAGGGTGCTGGGTGCTCAGTGCTCAGGTTGCTGGGTTCTCAGTACTCAGGGTGCTGGGTGATCAGTGCTCGGGGTGCTGGGTGCCCAGTGCTCAGTACTCAGGGTGCTGGGTGCTCAGTGCTCAGGGTGCTGTGTGCGCAGTGCTCAGGGTGCTGTGTGCTCAGTGCTCAGGGTGCTGGGTACTCAGTGCTCTGGGTCCTGGTTGCTCAGTACTCAGGGTGCTGGGTGCTCAGTACTCAGGGTGCTGGGTGCTCAGTGCTCAGGTTGCTGGGTGCTCAGTACTCAGGGTGCTGGGTGCTCAGTACTCAGGGTGCTGGGTGCTCAGTGCTCGGGGTGCTGGGTGCTCATTAATCAGGGTGCTGGGTGCTCAGTACTCAGGGTGCTCAGTGCTTGGGGTGCTGGGTGCTCAGTACTCAGGGTGCTCAGTGCTTGGGGTGCTGGGTGCTCAGTACTCAGGGTGATGGGTGCTCAGTGCTCAGGGTGCTGGGTGCTCAGTACTCAGGGTGCTGGGTACTCAGTGCTCGGGGTGCTGGGTGCTCAGTGCTCGGGGTGCTGGGTGCTCAGTGCTCGGGGTGCTGGGTGCTCAGTGCTCGGGGTGCTGGGTGCTCAGTGCTCAGGGTGCTTGGTGCTCAGTACTCAGGGTGCTGGGTGCTCAGTGCTCAGGGTGCTGGGTGCTCAGTGCTCAGGGTGCCGGGTGCTCAGTTCTCAGGATGCTGGGTGCTCAGTGCTCAGGGTGCTGGGTGCTCAGTGCTCAGGGTGCTGGGTGCTCAGTGCTCAGGGTGCTCGTTGCTCAGTACTCAGGGTGCTGGGTGCTCAGTGCTCGGGGTGCTGGGTGCTCAGTACTCAGTGCTCAGGGTGCTGGGTGCTCAGTGCTCAGTGCTCAGGGTCCTGGTTGCTCAGTACTCAGGGTGCTGGGTGCTCAGTACTCAGGGTGCTGGGTGCTCAGTGCTCAGGTTGCTGGGTGCTCAGTACTCAGGGTGCTGGGTGATCAGTGCTCGGGGTGCTGGGTGCTCAGTGCTCAGGGTGCTTGGTGCTCAGTGCTCAGGGTGCTGGGTGCTCAGTACTCAGGGTGCTGGGTGCTCAGTGCTCGGGGTGCTCGGTGCTCAGTACTCAGATTGCTGGGTACTCAGTGCTCAGGGTGCTGGGTGCTCAGTATTCAGGGTGCTCAGTGCTCAGTACTCGGGGTGCTTGGTGCTCAGTACTCAGGGTGCTCAGTGCTCAGTACTCGGGGTGCTGGGTGCTCAGTGCTCAGGGTGCTCAGTGCTCAGTGCTCGGGGTGCTGGGTGCTCAGTGCTCGGGGCACTGGATGCTCAGTGCTCGAGGTGCTGGGTGCTCAGTGCTCGGGGTGCTGGGTGCTCAGTGCTCAGTGTGCTCAGTGCTCAGTACTCAGTGCACAGGGTGCTCAGTGCTCAGTGCTCAGGGTGCTGGGTGTTCAGTACTCAGGGTGCTGGGTGCTCAGTACTCAGTGTGCTGGGTGCTCAGTGCTCGGGGTGCTGGGTGCTCATTGCTCAGGGTGCTGGGTGCTCAGTGCTCAGGGTGCTTGATGCTCAGTACTCAGGGTGCTGGGTGCTCAGTGCTCAGGGTGCTGGGTGCTCAGTGCTCGGGGTGCTGGGTGCTCAGTACTCAGGGTGCTGGGTGCTCAGTGCTCGGGCTGCTGGGTGCTCAGTGCTCAGGGTGCTGGGTGCTCAGTACTCAGGGTGCTGGGTGCTCAGTACTCCGGGTGCTGGCTGCTCAGTACTCAGGGTGCTGGGTGCTCAGTACTCAGTGTGCTGGGTGCTCAGTGCTCAGGGCGCTGGGTGCTCAGTGCTCGGGGTGCTGGGTGCTCAGTGCTCAGTACTCAGGGTGCTGGGTGCTCAGTGCTCGGGGTGCTGGGTGCTCAGTGCTCAGTACTCAGGGTGCTGGGTGCTCAGTGCTCGGGGTGCTGGGTGCTCAGTGCTCAGTACTCAGGGTGCTGTGTGCGCAGTGCTCAGGGTGCTGTGTGCTCAGTGCTCAGGGTGCTGGGTACTCAGTGCTCAGGGTGCTGGGTGCTCAGTACTCAGGGTGCTGGGTGCTCAGTACACAGGGTGCTGGGTGCTCAGTTCTCGGGGTGCTGCGTGCTCAGTGCTCGCGGTGCTGGGTGCTCAGTGCTCGGGGTGCTCGGAGCTCAGTACTCAGGGTGCTGGGTGCTAAGTGCTCGAGGTGCTCAGTACTCAGGGTGCTGTGTGTTCAGTGCTCAGGTTGCTGGGTGCTCAGTACTCAGGGTGCTCGGTGCTTAGTACTCAGGGTGCTGGGTGCTCAGTACTCCGGGTGCTGGGTGCTCAGTGCTCGGGGTGCTCGGTGCTCAGTGCTCAAGGTGCTGAGTGCTCAGTACTCAGGGTGCTCATTGCTCAGGGTGCTGGGTGCTCATTAATCAGGGTGCTGGGTGCTCAGTACTCAGGGTGCTCAGTGCTTGGGGTGCTGGGTGCTCAGTACTCAGGGTGCTCAGTGCTTGGGGTGCTGGGTGCTCAGTACTCAGGGTGATGGGTGCTCAGTGCTCAGGGTGCTGGGTGCTCAGTACTCAGGGTGCTGGGTGCTCAGTACTCAGGGTGCTGGGTGCTCAGTGCTCGGGGTGCTGGGTGCTCAGTGCTCGGGGTGCTGGGTGCTCAGTGCTCGGGGTGCTGGGTGCTCAGTGCTCAGGGTGCTTGGTGCTCAGTACTCAGGGTGCTGGGTGCTCAGTGCTCAGGGTGCTGGGTGCTCAGTGCTCAGGGTGCCGGGTGCTCAGTTCTCAGGATGCTGGGTGCTCAGTGCTCAGGGTGCTGGGTGCTCAGTGCTCAGGGTGCTGGGTGCTCAGTGCTCAGGGTGCTCGTTGCTCAGTACTCAGGGTGCTGGGTGCTCAGTGCTCAGGGTAGTGGGTGCTCAGTACTCAGGGTGCTGGGTGATCAGTGCTCGGGGTGCTGGGTGCTCAGGGCTCAGGGTGCTGGGTGCTCAGTGCTCAGGGTGCTGGGTGCTCAGTGCTCGGGGTGCTGGGTGCTCAGTGCTCAGTGCTCAGGGTGCTGGGTGCTCAGTGCTCAGTGCTCAGTGTCCTGGTTGCTCAGTACTCAGGGTGCTGGGTGCTCAGTACTCAGGGTGCTGGGTGCTCAGTGCTCAGGTTGCTGGGTGCTCAGTACTCAGGGTGCTGGGTGATCAGTGCTCGGGGTGCTGGGTGCCCAGTGCTCAGTACTCAGGGTGCTGGGTGCTCAGTGCTCAGGGTGCTGTGTGAGCAGTGCTCAGGGTGCTGTGTGCTCAGTGCTCAGGGTGCTGGGTACTCAGTGCTCTGGGTCCTGGTTGCTCAGTACTCAGGGTGCTGGGTGCTCAGTACTCAGGGTGCAGGGTGCTCAGTGCTCAGGTTGCTGGGTGCTCAGTACTCAGGGTGCTGGGTGCTCAGTACTCAGGGTGCTGGGTGCTCAGTGCTCGGGGTGCTGGGTGCTCAGTGCTCGGGGTGCTGGGTGCTCAATGCTCGGGGTGCTGGGTGCTCAGTGCTCGGGGTGCTGGGTGCTCAGTGCGCAGTGTGCTGGGTGCTCAGTACTCAGGGTGCTGGGTGCTCAGTGCTCAGGGTGCTGGGTGCTCAGTGCTCAGAGTGCTGGGTGCTCAGTTCTCAGGGTGCTGGGTGCTCAGTGCTCAGGGTGCTGGGTGCTCAGTGCTCAGGGTGCTGGGTGCTTAGTGCTCGGGGTGCCCGGTGCTCAGTCCTCGGGGTGCCCGGTGCTCAGTGCTCAGTACTCAGGGTGCTGGGTGCTCAGTACTCAGGGTGCTGGGTGCTCAGTGCTCAGGGTGCTCGTTGCTCAGTGCTCAGTGCTCAGGGTGCTGGTTGCTCAGTACTCAGGGTGCTGGGTGCTCAGTACTCAGGGTGCTGGGTGCTCAGTGCTCAGGGTAGTGGGTGCTCAGTACTCAGGGTCCTGGGTGATCAGTGCTCGGGGTGCTGGGTGCTCAGTGCTCAGGGTGCTGGGTGCTCAGTGCTCAGGGTGCTGGGTGCTCAGTGCTCGGGGTGCTGGGTGCTCAGTGCTCAGTGCTCAGGGTGCTGGGTGCTCAGTGCTCAGTGCTCAGGGTGCTGGTTGCTCAGTACTCAGGGTGCTGGGTGCTCAGTGCTCAGGTTGCTGGGTGCTCAGTGCTCAGGTTGCTGGGTGCTCAGTACTCAGGGTGCTGGGTGATCAGTGCTCGGGGTGCTGGGTGCTCAGTGCTCAGGGTGCTTGGTGCTCAGTGCTCAGGATGCTGGGTGCTCAGTACTCAGGGTGCTGGGTGCTCAGTGCTCAGGGTGCTCGGTGTTCATTACTCAGGGTGCTGGGTACTCAGTGCTCAGGGTGCTGGGTGCTCAGTATTCAGGGTGCTCAGTGCTCAGTACTCGGGGTGCTTGGTGCTCAGTATTCAGGGTGCTCAGTGCTCAGTACTCGGGGTGCTGGGTACTCAGTGCTCAGGGTGCTCAGTGCTCAGTGCTCGGGGTGCTGGGTGCTCAGTGCTCGGGGCGCTGGATGCTCAGTGCTCGGGGTGCTGGGTGCTCAGTGCTCGGGGCGCTGGATGCTCAGTGCTCGGGGTGCTGGGTGCTCAGTACTCGGGGTGCTGGGTGCTCAGTGCTCAGTGTGCTCAGTGCTCAGTACTCAGTGCACAGGGTGCTCAGTGCTCAGTGCTCAGGGTGCTGGGTGTTCAGTACTCAGGGTGCTGGCTGCTCAGTACTCAGGGTGCTGGGTGCTCAGTGCTCGGGGTGCTGGGTGCTCATTGCTCAGGGTGCTGGGTGCTCAGTGCTCAGGGTGCTTGAAGCTCAGTACTCAGGGTGCTGGGTGCTCAGTGCTCAGGGTGCTGGGTGCTCAGTGCTCGGGGTGCTGGGTGCTCAGTACTCAGGGTCCTGGGTGCTCAGTGCTCGGGCTGCTGGGTGCTCAGTGCTCAGGGCGCTGGGTGCTCAGTACTCAGGGTGCTGGGTGCTCAGTACTCCGGGTGCTGGCTGCTCAGTACTCAGGGTGCTGGGTGCTCAGTACTCAGTGTGCTGAGTGCTCAGTACTCGGGTGCTGGGTGCTCAGTGCTCAGGGTGCTGGGTGCTCAGTGCTCGGGGTGCTGGGTGCTCAGTGCTCAGTAATCAGGTTGCTGGGTGCTCAGTGCTCGTGGTGCTGGGTGCTCAGTGCTCAGTACTCAGGGTGCTGGGTGCTCAGTGCTCAGGGTGCTGTGTGCGCAGTGCTCAGGGTGCTGTGTGCTCAGTGCTCAGGGTGCTGGGTACGCAGTGCTCAGGGTGCTGGGTGCTCAGTACTCAGGGTGCTGGGTGCTCAGTACACAGGGTGCTGGGTGCTCAGTGCTCGGGGTGCTGCGTGCTCAGTGCTCGCGGTGCTGGGTGCTCAGTGCTCGGGGTGCTCGGAGCTCAGTACTCAGGGTGCTGGGTGCTCAGTGCTCGAGGTGCTCAGTACTCAGGGTGCTGTGTGTTCAGTGCTCAGGGTGCTGGGTGCTCAGTACTCAGGGTGCTCGGTGCTTAGTACTCAGGGTGCTGGGTGCTCAGTACTCCGGGTGCTGGGTGCTCAGTGCTCGGGGTGCTCGGTGCTCAGTGCTCAAGGTGCTGAGTGCTCAGTACTCAGGGTGCTCATTGCTCAGGGTGCTGGGTGCTCAGTACTCAGGGTGCTGGGTGCTCAGTGCTCAGGGTGCTCGGTGCTCAGTACGTTGGGTGCTCAGTACTCAGGGTGCAGGGTGCTCAGTACTCAGTGTGCTCAGTGCTCAGTACTCAGGGTGCCGGGTGCACAGTGCTCGGGGTGCTGGGTGCTCATTAATCAGGGTGCTGGGTACTCAGTACACAGGGTGCTCAGTGCTTGGGGTGCTGGGTGCTCAGTACTCAGGGTGCTCAGTGCTTGGGGTGCTGGGTGCTCAGTACTCAGGGTGATGGGTGCTCAGTGCTCAGGGTGCTGGGTGCTCAGTATTCAGGGTGCTCAGTGCTCAGTACTCGGGGTGCTTGGTGCTCAGTACTCAGGGTGCTCAGTGCTCAGTACTCGGGGTGCTGGGTGCTCAGTGCTCAGGGTGCTCAGTGCTCAGTGCTCGGGGTGCTGGGTGCTCAGTGCTCGGGGCACTGGATGCTCAGTGCTCGAGGTGCTGGGTGCTCAGTGCTCGGGATGCTGGGTGCTCAGTGCTCAGTGTGCTCAGTGCTCAGTACTCAGTGCACAGGGTGCTCAGTGCTCAGTGCTCAGGGTGCTGGGTGTTCAGTACTCAGGGTGCTGGGTGCTCAGTACTCAGTGTGCTGGGTGCTCAGTGCTCGGGGTGCTGGGTGCTCATTGCTCAGGGTGCTGGGTGCTCAGTGCTCAGGGTGCTTGATGCTCAGTACTCAGGGTGCTGGGTGCTCAGTGCTCAGGGTGCTGGGTGCTCAGTGCTCGGGGTGCTGGGTGCTCAGTACTCAGGGTGCTGGGTGCTCAGTGCTCGGGCTGCTGGGTGCTCAGTGCTCAGGGTGCTGGGTGCTCAGTACTCAGGGTGCTGGGTGCTCAGTACTCCGGGTGCTGGCTGCTCAGTACTCAGGGTGCTGGGTGCTCAGTACTCAGTGTGCTGGGTGCTCAGTGCTCAGGGCGCTGGGTGCTCAGTGCTCGGGGTGCTGGGTGCTCAGTGCTCAGTACTCAGGGTGCTGGGTGCTCAGTGCTCGGGGTGCTGGGTGCTCAGTGCTCAGTACTCAGGGTGCTGGGTGCTCAGTGCTCGGGGTGCTGGGTGCTCAGTGCTCAGTACTCAGTTTGCTGTGTGCGCAGTGCTCAGGGTGCTGTGTGCTCAGTGCTCAGGGTGCTGGGTACTCAGTGCTCAGGGTGCTGGGTGCTCAGTACTCAGGGTGCTGGGTGCTCAGTACACAGGGTGCTGGGTGCTCAGTTCTCGGGGTGCTGCGTGCTCAGTGCTCGCGGTGCTGGGTGCTCAGTGCTCGGGGTGCTCGGAGCTCAGTACTCAGGGTGCTGGGTGCTAAGTGCTCGAGGTGCTCAGTACTCAGGGTGCTGTGTGTTCAGTGCTCAGGTTGCTGGGTGCTCAGTACTCAGGGTGCTCGGTGCTTAGTACTCAGGGTGCTGGGTGCTCAGTACTCCGGGTGCTGGGTGCTCAGTGCTCGGGGTGCTCGGTGCTCAGTGCTCAAGGTGCTGAGTGCTCAGTACTCAGGGTGCTCATTGCTCAGGGTGCTGGGTGCTCATTAATCAGGGTGCTGGGTGCTCAGTACTCAGGGTGCTCAGTGCTTGGGGTGCTGGGTGCTCAGTACTCAGGGTGCTCAGTGCTTGGGGTGCTGGGTGCTCAGTACTCAGGGTGATGGGTGCTCAGTGCTCAGGGTGCTGGGTGCTCAGTACTCAGGGTGCTGGGTGCTCAGTACTCAGGGTGCTGGGTGCTCAGTGCTCGGGGTGCTGGGTGCTCAGTGCTCGGGGTGCTGGGTGCTCAGTGCTCGGGGTGCTGGGTGCTCAGTGCTCGGGGTGCTGGGTGCTCAGTGCTCAGGGTGCTTGGTGCTCAGTACTCGGGGTGCTGGGTGCTCAGTGCTCAGGGTGCTGGGTGCTCAGTGCTCAGGGTGCCGGGTGCTCAGTTCTCAGGATGCTGGGTGCTCAGTGCTCAGGGTGCTGGGTGCTCAGTGCTCAGGGTGCTGGGTGCTCAGTGCTCAGGGTGCTCGTTGCTCAGTACTCAGGGTGCTGGGTGCTCAGTGCTCAGGGTAGTGGGTGCTCAGTACTCAGGGTGCTGGGTGATCAGTGCTCGGGGTGCTGGGTGCTCAGGGCTCAGGGTGCTGGGTGCTCAGTGCTCAGGGTGCTGGGTGCTCAGTGCTCGGGGTGCTGGGTGCTCAGTGCTCAGTGCTCAGGGTGCTGGGTGCTCAGTGCTCAGTGCTCAGGGTCCTGGTTGCTCAGTACTCAGGGTGCTGGGTGCTCAGTACTCAGGGTGCTGGGTGCTCAGTGCTCAGGTTGCTGGGTGCTCAGTACTCAGGGTGCTGGGTGATCAGTGCTCGGGGTGCTGGGTGCCCAGTGCTCAGTACTCAGGGTGCTGGGTGCTCAGTGCTCAGGGTGCTGTGTGCGCAGTGCTCAGGGTGCTGTGTGCTCAGTGCTCAGGGTGCTGGGTACTCAGTGCTCTGGGTCCTGGTTGCTCAGTACTCAGGGTGCTGGGTGCTCAGTACTCAGGGTGCAGGGTGCTCAGTGCTCAGGTTGCTGGGTGCTCAGTACTCAGGGTGCTGGGTGCTCAGTACTCAGGGTGCTGGGTGCTCAGTGCTCGGGGTGCTGGGTGCTCAGTGCTCGGGGTGCTGGGTGCTCAATGCTCGGGGTGCTGGGTGCTCAGTGCTCGGGGTGCTGGGTGCTCAGTGCGCAGTGTGCTGGGTGCTCAGTACTCAGGGTGCTGGTTGCTCAGTGCTCAGGGTGCTGGGTGCTCAGTGCTCAGAGTGCTGGGTGCTCAGTTCTCAGGGTGCTGGGTGCTCAGTGCTCAGGGTGCTGGGTGCTCAGTGCTCAGGGTGCTGGGTGCTTAGTGCTCGGGGTGCCCGGTGCTCAGTCCTCGGGGTGCCCGGTGCTCAGTGCTCAGTACTCAGGGTGCTGGGTGCTCAGTACTCAGGGTGCTGGGTGCTCAGTGCTCAGGGTGCTCGTTGCTCAGTGCTCAGTGCTCAGGGTGCTGGTTGCTCAGTACTCAGGGTGCTGGGTGCTCAGTACTCAGGGTGCTGGGTGCTCAGTGCTCAGGGTAGTGGGTGCTCAGTACTCAGGGTCCTGGGTGATCAGTGCTCGGGGTGCTGGGTGCTCAGTGCTCAGGGTGCTGGGTGCTCAGTGCTCAGGGTGCTGGGTGCTCAGTGCTCGGTGTGCTGGGTGCTCAGTGCTCAGTGCTCAGGGTGCTGGGTGCTCAGTGCTCAGTGCTCAGGGTGCTGGTTGCTCAGTACTCAGGGTGCTGGGTGCTCAGTGCTCAGGTTGCTGGGTGCTCAGTGCTCAGGTTGCTGGGTGCTCAGTACTCAGGGTGCTGGGTGATCAGTGCTCGGGGTGCTGGGTGCTCAGTGCTCAGGGTGCTTGGTGCTCAGTGCTCAGGATGCTGGGTGCTCAGTACTCAGGGTGCTGGGTGCTCAGTGCTCAGGGTGCTCGGTGTTCATTACTCAGGGTGCTGGGTACTCAGTGCTCAGGGTGCTGGGTGCTCAGTATTCAGGGTGCTCAGTGCTCAGTACTCGGGGTGCTTGGTGCTCAGTATTCAGGGTGCTCAGTGCTCAGTACTCGGGGTGCTGGGTACTCAGTGCTCAGGGTGCTCAGTGCTCAGTGCTCGGGGTGCTGGGTGCTCAGTGCTCGGGGCGCTGGATGCTCAGTGCTCGGGGTGCTGGGTGCTCAGTGCTCGGGGCGCTGGATGCTCAGTGCTCGGGGTGCTGGGTGCTCAGTACTCGGGGTGCTGGGTGCTCAGTGCTCAGTGTGCTCAGTGCTCAGTACTCAGTGCACAGGGTGCTCAGTGCTCAGTGCTCAGGGTGCTGGGTGTTCAGTACTCAGGGTGCTGGCTGCTCAGTACTCAGGGTGCTGGGTGCTCAGTGCTCGGGGTGCTGGGTGCTCATTGCTCAGGGTGCTGGGTGCTCAGTGCTCAGGGTGCTTGAAGCTCAGTACTCAGGGTGCTGGGTGCTCAGTGCTCAGGGTGCTGGGTGCTCAGTGCTCGGGGTGCTGGGTGCTCAGTACTCAGGGTCCTGGGTGCTCAGTGCTCGGGCTGCTGGGTGCTCAGTGCTCAGGGCGCTGGGTGCTCAGTACTCAGGGTGCTGGGTGCTCAGTACTCCGGGTGCTGGCTGCTCAGTACTCAGGGTGCTGGGTGCTCAGTACTCAGTGTGCTGAGTGCTCAGTACTCGGGTGCTGGGTGCTCAGTGCTCAGGGTGCTGGGTGCTCAGTGCTCGGGGTGCTGGGTGCTCAGTGCTCAGTAATCAGGTTGCTGGGTGCTCAGTGCTCGTGGTGCTGGGTGCTCAGTGCTCAGTACTCAGGGTGCTGGGTGCTCAGTGCTCAGGGTGCTGTGTGCGCAGTGCTCAGGGTGCTGTGTGCTCAGTGCTCAGGGTGCTGGGTACGCAGTGCTCAGGGTGCTGGGTGCTCAGTACTCAGGGTGCTGGGTGCTCAGTACACAGGGTGCTGGGTGCTCAGTGCTCGGGGTGCTGCGTGCTCAGTGCTCGCGGTGCTGGGTGCTCAGTGCTCGGGGTGCTCGGAGCTCAGTACTCAGGGTGCTGGGTGCTCAGTGCTCGAGGTGCTCAGTACTCAGGGTGCTGTGTGTTCAGTGCTCAGGGTGCTGGGTGCTCAGTACTCAGGGTGCTCGGTGCTTAGTACTCAGGGTGCTGGGTGCTCAGTACTCCGGGTGCTGGGTGCTCAGTGCTCGGGGTGCTCGGTGCTCAGTGCTCAAGGTGCTGAGTGCTCAGTACTCAGGGTGCTCATTGCTCAGGGTGCTGGGTGCTCAGTACTCAGGGTGCTGGGTGCTCAGTGCTCAGGGTGCTCGGTGCTCAGTACGTTGGGTGCTCAGTACTCAGGGTGCAGGGTGCTCAGTACTCAGTGTGCTCAGTGCTCAGTACTCAGGGTGCCGGGTGCACAGTGCTCGGGGTGCTGGGTGCTCATTAATCAGGGTGCTGGGTACTCAGTACACAGGGTGCTCAGTGCTTGGGGTGCTGGGTGCTCAGTACTCAGGGTGCTCAGTGCTTGGGGTGCTGGGTGCTCAGTACTCAGGGTGATGGGTGCTCAGTGCTCAGGGTGCTGGGTGCTCAGTACTCAGGGTGTTGGGTGCTCAGTACTCAGGGTGCTGGGTGCTCAGTGCTCGGGGTGCTGGGTGCTCAGTGCTCGGGGTGCTGGGTGCTCAGTGCTCGGGGTGCTGGGTGCTCAGTGCTCGAGGTGCTGGGTGCTCAGTGCTCAGGGTGCTGGGTGCTCAGTACTCAGGGTGCTGGGTGCTCAGTGCTCAGGGTGCTGGGTGCTCAGTGCTCAGGGTGCTGGGTGCTCAGTTCTCAGGGTGCTGGGTGCTCAGTGCTCAGGGTGCTGGGTGCTCAGTGCTCAGGGTGCTGGGTGCTTAGTGCTCGGGTTGCCCGGTGCTCAGTGCTCGGGGTGCCCGGTGCTCAGTGCTCGGGGTGCTGGTTGCTCAGTGCTCAGTACTCAGGGTGCTGGGTGCTCAGTCCTCAGGGTGCTGGGTGCTCAGTGCTCAGGGTGCTCGTTGCTCAGTGCTCAGTGCTCAGGGTGCTGGTTGCTCAGTACTCAGGGTGCTGGGTGCTCAGTACTCAGGGTGCTGGGTGCTCAGTGCTCAGGGTAGTGGGTGCTCAGTACTCAGGGTGCTGGGTGATCAGTGCTCGGGGTGCTGGGTGCTCAGTGCTCAGGGTGCTGCGTGCTCAGTGCTCAGGGTGCTGGGTGCTCAGTGCTCGGGGTGCTGGGTGCTCAGTGCTCAGTGCTCAGGGTGCTGGGTGCTCAGTGCTAAGGGTGCTGGTTGCTCAGTACTCAGGGTGCTGGGTGCTCAGTACTCAGGGTGCTGGGTGCTCAGTGCTCAGGTTGCTGGGTGCTCAGTACTCAGGGTGCTGGGTGATCAGTGCTCGGGGTGCTGGGTGCTCAGTGCTCAGGGTGCTTGTTGCTCAGTGCTCAGGGTGCTGGGTGCTCAGTACTCAGGGTGCTGGGTGCTCAGTGCTCGGAGTGCTCGGTGCTCATTACTCAGGGTGCTGGGTACTCAGTGCTCAGGGTGCTGGGTGCTCAGTATTCAGGGTGCTCGGTGCTCAGTACTCGGGGTGCTTGGTGCTCAGTACTCAGGGTGCTCAGTGCTCAGTACTCGGGGTGCTGGGTGCTCAGTGCTCAGGGTGCTCAGTGCTCAGTGCTCGGGGTGCTGGGTGCTCAGTGCTCGGGGCGCTGGATGCTCAGTGCTCGGGGTGCTGGGTGCTCAGTGCTCGGGGCGCTGGATGCTCAGTGCTCGGGGTGCTGGGTGCTCAGTACTCGGGGTGCTGGGTGCTCAGTGCTCAGTGTGGTCAGTGCTCAGTACTCAGTGCACAGGGTGCTCAGTGCTCAGTGCTCAGGGTGCTGGGTGTTCAGTACTCAGGGTGCTGGCTGCTCAGTACTCAGGGTGCTGGGTGCTCAGTGCTCGGGGTGCTGGGTGCTCATTGCTCAGGGTGCTGGGTGCTCAGTGCTCAGGGTGCTTGAAGCTCAGTACTCAGGGTGCTGGGTGCTCAGTGCTCAGGGTGCTGGGTGCTCAGTGCTCGGAGTGCTGGGTGCTCAGTACTCAGGGTCCTGGGTGCTCAGTGCTCGGGCTGCTGGGTGCTCAGTGCTCAGGGCGCTGGGTGCTCAGTACTCAGGGTGCTGGGTGCTCAGTACTCAGTGTGCTGAGTGCTCAGTACTCGGGTGCTGGGTGCTCAGTGCTCAGGGTGCTGGGTGCTCAGTGCTCGGGGTGCTGGGTGCTCAGTGCTCAGTAATCAGGTTGCTGGGTGCTCAGTGCTCGTGGTGCTGGGTGCTCAGTGCTCAGTACTCAGGGTGCTGGGTGCTCAGTGCTCAGGGTGCTGTGTGCGCAGTGCTCAGGGTGCTGTGTGCTCAGTGCTCAGGGTGCTGGGTACGCAGTGCTCAGGGTGCTGGGTGCTCAGTACTCAGGGTGCTGGGTGCTCAGTACACAGGGTGCTGGGTGCTCAGTGCTCGGGGTGCTGCGTGCTCAGTGCTCGCGGTGCTGGGTGCTCAGTGCTCGGGGTGCTCGGAGCTCAGTACTCAGGGTGATGGGTGCTCAGTGCTCGAGGTGCTCAGTACTCAGGGTGCTGTGTGTTCAGTGCTCAGGGTGCTGGGTGCTCAGTACTCAGGGTGCTCGGTGCTTAGTACTCAGGGTGCTGGGTGCTCAGTACTCCGGGTGCTGGGTGCTCAGTGCTCGGGGTGCTCGGTGCTCAGTGCTCAAGGTGCTGAGTGCTCAGTACTCAGGGTGCTCATTGCTCAGGGTGCTGGGTGCTCAGTACTCAGGGTGCTGGGTGCTCAGTGCTCAGGGTGCTCGGTGCTCAGTACGTTGGGTGCTCAGTACTCAGGGTGCAGGGTGCTCAGTACTCAGTGTGCTCAGTGCTCAGTACTCAGGGTGCCGGGTGCACAGTGCTCGGGGTGCTGGGTGCTCATTAATCAGGGTGCTGGGTACTCAGTACACAGGGTGCTCAGTGCTTGGGGTGCTGGGTGCTCAGTACTCAGGGTGCTCAGTGCTTGGGGTGCTGGGTGCTCAGTACTCAGGGTGATGGGTGCTCAGTGCTCAGGGTGCTGGGTGCTCAGTACTCAGGGTGCTGGGTGCTCAGTACTCAGGGTGCTGGGTGCTCAGTGCTCGGGGTGCTGGGTGCTCAGTGCTCGGGGTGCTGGGTGCTCAGTGCTCGGGGTGCTGGGTGCTCAGTGCTCGAGGTGCTGGGTGCTCAGTGCTCAGGGTGCTGGGTGCTCAGTACTCAGGGTGCTGGGTGCTCAGTGCTCAGGGTGCTGGGTGCTCAGTGCTCAGGGTGCTGGGTGCTCAGTTCTCAGGGTGCTGGGTGCTCAGTGCTCAGGGTGCTGGGTGCTCAGTGCTCAGGGTGCTGGGTGCTTAGTGCTCGGGTTGCCCGGTGCTCAGTGCTCGGGGTGCCCGGTGCTCAGTGCTCGGGGTGCTGGGTGCTCAGTGCTCAGTACTCAGGGTGCTGGGTGCTCAGTCCTCAGGGTGCTGGGTGCTCAGTGCTCAGGGTGCTCGTTGCTCAGTGCTCAGTGCTCAGGGTGCTGGTTGCTCAGTACTCAGGGTGCTGGGTGCTCAGTACTCAGGGTGCTGGGTGCTCAGTGCTCAGGGTAGTGGGTGCTCAGTACTCAGGGTGCTGGGTGATCAGTGCTCGGGGTGCTGGGTGCTCAGTGCTCAGGGTGCTGGGTGCTCAGTGCTCAGGGTGCTGGGTGCTCAGTGCTCGGGGTGCTGGGTGCTCAGTGCTCAGTGCTCAGGGTGCTGGGTGCTCAGTGCTAAGGGTGCTGGTTGCTCAGTACTCAGGGTGCTGGGTGCTCAGTACTCAGGGTGCTGGGTGCTCAGTGCTCAGGTTGCTGGGTGCTCAGTACTCAGGGTGCTGGGTGATCAGTGCTCGGGGTGCTGGGTGCTCAGTGCTCAGGGTGCTTGGTGCTCAGTGCTCAGGGTGCTGGGTGCTCAGTACTCAGGGTGCTGGGTGCTCAGTGCTCGGAGTGCTCGGTGCTCATTACTCAGGGTGCTGGGTACTCAGTGCTCAGGGTGCTGGGTGCTCAGTATTCAGGGTGCTCGGTGCTCAGTACTCGGGGTGCTTGGTGCTCAGTACTCAGGGTGCTCAGTGCTCAGTACTCGGGGTGCTGGGTGCTCAGTGCTCAGGGTGCTCAGTGCTCAGTGCTCGGGGTGCTGGGTGCTCAGTGCTCGGGGCGCTGGATGCTCAGTGCTCGGGGTGCTGGGTGCTCAGTGCTCGGGGCGCTGGATGCTCAGTGCTCGGGGTGCTGGGTGCTCAGTGCTCGGGGTGCTGGGTGCTCATTGCTCAGGGTGCTGGGTGCTCAGTGCTCAGGGTGCTTGATGCTCAGTACTCAGGGTGCTGGGTGCTCAGTGCTCAGGGTGCTGGGTGCTCAGTGCTCGGGGTGCTGGGTGCTCAGTACTCAGGGTGCTGGGTGCTCAGTACTCCGGGTGCTGGCTGCTCAGTACTCAGGGTGCTGGGTGCTCAGTACTCAGTGTGCTGAGTGCTCAGTACTCGGGTGCTGGGTGCTCAGTGCTCAGGGTGCTGGGTGCTCAGTGCTCGGGGTGCTGGGTGCTCAGTGCTCAGTACTCAGGGTGCTGGGTGCTCAGTGCTCGGGGTGCTGGGTGCTCAGTACTCGGGGTGCTGGGTGCTCAGTGCTCAGTGTGCTCAGTGCTCAGTACTCAGTCCACAGGGTGCTCAGTGCTCAGTGCTCAAGGTGCTGCGTGTTCAGTACTCAGGGTGCTGGGTGCTCAGTGCTCGGGGTGCTGGGTGCTCAGTACTCCGGGTGCTGGCTGCTCAGTACTCAGGGTGCTGGGTGCTCAGTACTCAGTGTGCTGAGTGCTCAGTACTCGGGTGCTGGGTGCTCAGTGCTCAGGGTGCTGGGTGCTCAGTGCTCGGGGTGCTGGGTGCTCAGTGCTCAGTAATCAGGGTGCTGGGTGCTCAGTGCTCGTGGTGCTGGGTGCTCAGTGCTCAGTACTCAGGGTGCTGGGTGCTCAGTGCTCAGGGTGCTGTGTGCGCAGTGCTCAGGGTGCTGTGTGCTCAGTGGTCAGGGTGCTGGGTACTCAGTGCTCAGGGTGCTGGGTGCTCAGTACTCAGGGTGCTGGGTGCTCAGTACACAGGGTGCTGGGTGCTCAGTGCTCGGGGTGCTGCGTGCTCAGTGCTCGCCGTGCTGGGTGCTCAATGCTCGGGGTGCTCGGAGCTCAGTACTCAGGGTGCTGGGTGCTCAGTGCTCGAGGTGCTCAGTACTCAGGGTGCTGTGTGTTCAGTGCTCAGGGTGCTGGGTGCTCAGTACTCAGGGTGCTCGGTGCTTAGTACTCAGGGTGCTGGGTGATCAGTACTCCGGGTGCTGGGTGCTCAGTGCTCGGGGTGCTCGGTGCTCAGTGCTCAAGTTGCTGAGTGCTCAGTACTCAGGGTGCTCATTGCTCAGGGTGCTGGGTGCTCAGTACTCAGGGTGCTGGGTGCTCAGTGCTCAGGGTGCTCGGTGCTCAGTACGTTGGGTGCTCAGTACTCAGGGTGCAGTGTGCTCAGTACTCAGTGTGCTCAGTGCTCAGTACTCAGGGTGCCGGGTGCACAGTGCTCGGGGAGCTGGGTGCTCATTAATCAGGGTGCTGGGTACTCAGTACAAAGGGTGCTCAGTGCTTGGGGTGCTGGGTGCTCAGTACTCAGGGTGCACAGTGCTTGGGGTGCTGGGTGCTCAGTACTCAGGGTGATGGGTGCTCAGTGCTCAGGGTGCTGGGTGCTCAGTACTCAGGGTGCTGGGTGCTCAGTACTCAGGGTGCTGGGTGCTCAGTGCTCGGGGTGCTGGGTGCTCAGTGCTCGGGGTGCTGGGTGCTCAGTGCTCGGGGTGCTGGGTGCTCATTGCTCGAGGTGCTGGGTGCTCAGTGCTCAGGGTGCTGGGTGCTCAGTACTCAGGGTCCTGGGTGCTCAGTGCTCAGGGTGCTGGGTGCTCAGTGCTCAGGGTGCTGGGTGCTCAGTTCTCAGGGTGCTGGGTGCTCAGTGCTCAGGGTGCTGGGTGCTCAGTGCTCAGGGTGCTGGGTGCTTAGTGCTCGGGTTGCCCGGTGCTCAGTGCTCGGGGTGCCCGGTGCTCAGTGCTCGGGGTGCTGGGTGCTCAGCGCTCAGTACTCAGGGTGCTGGGTGCTCAGTCCTCAGGGTGCTGGGTGCTCAGTGCTCAGGGTGCTCCTTGCTCAGTGCTCAGTGCTCAGGGTGCTGGTTGCTCAGTACTCAGGGTGCTGGGTGCTCAGTACTCAGGGTGCTGGGTGCTCAGTGCTCAGGGTAGTGGGTGCTCAGTACTCAGGGTGCTGGGTGATCAGTGCTCGGGTTGCTGGGTGCTCAGTGCTCAGGGTGCTGGGTGCTCAGTGCTCAGGGTGCTGGGTGCTCAGTGCTCGGGGTGCTGGGTGCTCAGTGCTCAGTGCTCAGGGTGCTGGGTGCTCAGTGCTAAGGGTGCTGGTTGCTCAGTACTCAGGGTGCTGGGTGCTCAGTACTCAGGGTGCTGGGTGCTCAGTACTCAGGGTGCTGGGTGATCAGTGCTCGGGGTGCTGGGTGCTCAGTGCTCAGGGTGCTGGGTGCTCAGTGCTCAGGGTGCTGGGTGCTCAGTGCTCAGTGCTCAGGGTGCTGGGTGCTCAGTGCTCAGTGCTCAGGGTGCTGGTTGCTCAGTACTCAGGGTGCTGGGTGCTCAGTGCTCAGGTTGCTGGGTGCTCAGTGCTCAGGTTGCTGGGTGCTCAGTACTCAGGGTGCTGGGTGATCAGTGCTCGGGGTGCTGGGTGCTCAGTGCTCAGGGTGCTTGGTGCTCAGTGCTCAGGGTGCTGGGTGCTCAGTACTCAGGGTGCTGGGTGCTCAGTGCTCAGGGTGCTAGGTGTTCATTACTCAGGGTGCTGGGTACTCAGTGCTCAGGGTGCTGGGTGCTCAGTATTCAGGGTGCTCAGTGCTCAGTACTCGGGGTGCTTGGTGCTCAGTATTCAGGGTGCTCAGTGCTCAGTACTCGGGGTGCTGGGTACTCAGTGCTCAGGGTGCTCAGTGCTCAGTGCTCGGGGTGCTGGGTGCTCAGTGCTCGGGGCGCTGGATGCTCAGTGCTCGGGGTGCTGTGTGCTCAGTGCTCGGGGCGCTGGATGCTCAGTGCTCGGGGTGCTGGGTGCTCAGTACTCGGGGTGCTGGGTGCTCAGTGCTCAGTGTGCTCAGTGCTCAGTACTCAGTGCACAGGGTGCTCAGTGCTCAGTGCTCAGGGTGCTGGGTGTTCAGTACTCAGGGTGCTGGGTGCTCAGTACTCAGGGTGCTGGGTGCTCAGTGCTCGGGGTGCTGGGTGCTCATTGCTCAGGGTGCTGGGTGCTCAGTGCTCAGGGTGCTTGAAGCTCAGTACTCAGGGTGCTGGGTGCTCAGTGCTCAGGGTGCTGGGTACTCAGTGCTCGGGGTGCTGGGTGCTCAGTACTCAGGGTGCTGGGTGCTCAGTGCTCGGGCTGCTGGGTGCTCAGTGCTCAGGGCGCTGGGTGCTCAGTACTCAGGGTGCTGGGTGCTCAGTACTCCGGGTGCTGGCTGCTCAGTACTCAGGGTGCTGGGTGCTCAGTACTCAGTGTGCTGAGTGCTCAGTACTCGGGTGCTGGGTGCTCAGTGCTCAGGGTGCTGGGTGCTCAGTGCTCGGGGTGCTGGGTGCTCAGTGCTCAGTAATCAGGTTGCTGGGTGCTCAGTGCTCGTGGTGCTGGGTGCTCAGTGCACAGTACTCAGGGTGCTGGGTGCTCAGTGCTCAGGGTGCTGTGTGCGCAGTGCTCAGGGTGCTGTGTGCTCAGTGCTCAGGGTGCTGGGTACTCAGTGCTCAGGGTGCTGGGTGCTCAGTACTCAGGGTGCTGGGTGCTCAGTACACAGGGTGCTGGGTGCTCAGTGCTCGGGGTGCTGCGTGCTCAGTGCTCGCGGTGCTGGGTGCTCAGTGCTCGGGGTGCTCGGAGCTCAGTACTCAGGGTGCTGGGTGCTCAGTGCTCGAGGTGCTCAGTACTCAGGGTGCTGTGTGTTCAGTGCTCAGGGTGCTGGGTGCTCAGTACTCAGGGTGCTCGGTGCTTAGTACTCAGGGTGCTGGGTGCTCAGTACTCCGGGTGCTGGGTGCTCAGTGCTCGGGGTGCTCGGTGCTCAGTGCTCAAGGTGCTGAGTGCTCAGTACTCAGGGTGCTCATTGCTCAGGGTGCTGGGTGCTCAGTACTCAGGGTGCTGGGTGCTCAGTGCTCAGGGTGCTCGGTGCTCAGTACGTTGGGTGCTCAGTACTCAGGGTGCAGGGTGCTCAGTACTCAGTGTGCTCAGTGCTCAGTACTCAGGGTGCCGGGTGCACAGTGCTCGGGGTGCTGGGTGCTCATTAATCAGGGTGCTGGGTACTCAGTACACAGGGTGCTCAGTGCTTGGGGTGCTGGGTGCTCAGTACTCAGGGTGCACAGTGCTTGGGGTGCTGAGTGCTCAGTACTCAGGGTGATGGGTGCTCAGTGCTCAGGGTGCTGGGTGCTCAGTACTCAGGGTGCTAGGTGCTCAGTACTCAGGGTGCTGGGTGCTCAGTGCTCGGGGTGCTGGGTGCTCAGTGCTCGAGGTGCTGGGTGCTCAGTGCTCAGGGTGCTGGGTGCTCAGTACTCAGGGTGCTGGGTGCTCAGTGCTCAGGGTGCTGGGTGCTCAGTGCTCAGGGTGCTGGGTGCTCAGTTCTCAGGGTGCTGGGTGCTCAGTGCTCAGGGTGCTGGGTGCTCAGTGCTCAGGGTGCTGGGTGCTTAGTGCTCGGGTTGACCGGTGCTCAGTGCTCGGGGTGCCCGGTGCTCAGTGCTCAGGGTGCTGGGTGCTCAGTGCTCAGTACTCCGGGTGCTGGGTGCTCAGTCCTCAGGGTGCTGGGTGCTCAGTGCTCAGGGTGCTCGTTGCTCAGTGCTCAGTGCTCAGGGTGCTGGTTGCTCAGTACTCAGGTTGCTGGGTGCTCAGTACTCAGGGTGCTGGGTGCTCAGTGCTCAGGGTAGTGGGTGCTCAGTACTCAGGGTGCTGGGTGATCAGTGCTCGGGGTGCTGGGTGCTCAGTGCTCAGGGTGCTGGGTGCTCAGTGCTCAGGGTGCTGGGTGCTCATTGCTCGGGGTGCTGGGTGCTCAGTGCTCAGTGCTCAGGGTGCTGGGTGCTCAGTGCTAAGGGTGCTGGTTGCTCAGTACTCAGGGTGCTGGGTGCTCAGTACTCAGGGTGCTGGGTGCTCAGTGCTCAGGTTGCTGGGTGCTCAGTACTCAGGGTGCTGGGTGATCAGTGCTCGGGGTGCTGGGTGCTCAGTGCTCAGGGTGCTTGGTGCTCAGTGCTCAGGGTGCTGGGTGCTCAGTACTCAGGGTGCTGGGTGCTCAGTGCTCGGGGTGCTCAGTGCTCATTACTCAGGGTGCTGGGTACTCAGTGCTCAGGGTGCTGGGTGCTCAGTATTCAGGGTGCTCGGTGCTCAGTACTCGGGGTGCTTGGTGCTCAGTACTCAGGGTGCTCAGTGCTCAGTACTCGGGGTGCTGGGTGCTCAGTGCTCAGGGTGCTCAGTGCTCAGTGCTCGGGGTGCTGGGTGCTCAGTGCTCGGGGCGCTGGATGCTCAGTGCTCGGGGTGCTGGGTGCTCAGTGCTCGGGGCGCTGGATGCTCAGTGCTCGGGGTGCTGGGTGCTCAGTACTCGGGGTGCTGGGTGCTCAGTGCTCAGTGTGCTCAGTGCTCAGTACTCAGTGCACAGGGTGCTCAGTGCTCAGTGCTCAGGGTGCTGGGTGTTCAGTACTCAGGGTGCTGGGTGATCAGTACTCAGGGTGCTGGGTGCTCAGTGCTCGGGGTGCTGGGTGCTCATTGCTCAGGGTGCTGGGTGCTCAGTGCTCAGGGTGCTTGATGCTCAGTACTCAGGGTGCTGGGTGCTCAGTGCTCAGGGTGCTGGGTGCTCAGTGCTCGGGGTGCTGGGTGCTCAGTACTCAGGGTGCTGGGTGCTCAGTACTCCGGGTGCTGGCTGCTCAGTACTCAGGGTGCTGGGTGCTCAGTAATCAGTGTGCTGAGTGCTCAGTACTCGGGTGCTGGGTGCTCAGTGCTCAGGGTGCTGGGTGCTCAGTGCTCGGGGTGCTGGGTGCTCAGTGCTCAGTACTCAGGGTGCTGGGTGCTCAGTGCTCGGGGTGCTGGGTGCTCAGTGCTCAGTGTGCTCAGTGCTCAGTACTCAGTGCACAGGGTGCTCAGTGCTCAGTGCTCAGGGTGCTGGGTGTTCAGTACTCAGGGTGCTGGGTGCTCAGTGCTCGGGGTGCTGGGTTCTCAGTACTCCGGGTGCTGGCTGCTCAGTACTCAGGGTGCTGGGTGCTCAGTACTCAGTGTGCTGAGTGCTCAGTACTCGGGTGCTGGGTGCTCAGTGCTCAGGGTGCTGGGTGCTCAGTGCTCGGGGTGCTGGGTGCTCAGTGCTCAGTAATCAGGGTGCTGGGTGCTCAGTGCTCGTGGTGCTGGGTGCTCAGTGCTCAGTACTCAGGATGCTGGGTGCTCAGTGCTCAGGGTGCTGTGTGCGCAGTGCTCAGGGTGCTGTGTGCTCAGTGCTCAGGGTGCTGGGTACTCAGTGCTCAGGGTGCTGGGTGCTCAGTACTCAGGGTGCTGGGTGCTCAGTACACAGGGTGCTGGGTGCTCAGTGCTCGGGGTGCTGCGTGCTCAGTGCTCGCGGTGCTGGGTGCTCAGTGCTCGGGGTGCTCGGAGCTCAGTAGTCAGGGTGCTGGGTGCTCAGTGCTCGAGGTGCTCAGTACTCAGGGTGCTGTGTGTTCAGTGCTCAGGGTGCTGGGTGCTCAGTACTCAGGGTGCTCGGTGCTTAGTACTCAGGGTGCTGGGTGATCAGTACTCCGGGTGCTGGGTGCTCAGTGCTCGGGGTGCTCGGTGCTCAGTGCTCAAGGTGCTGAGTGCTCAGTACTCAGGGTGCTCATTGCTCAGGGTGCTGGGTGCTCAGTACTCAGGTTGCTGGGTGCTCAGTGCTCAGGGTGCTCGGTGCTCAGTACGTTGGGTGCTCAGTACTCAGGGTGCAGGGTGCTCAGTACTCAGTGTGCTCAGTGCTCAGTACTCAGGGTGCCGGGTGCACAGTGCTCGGGGTGCTGGGTGCTCATTAATCAGGGTGCTGGGTACTCAGTACACAGGGTGCTCAGTGCTTGGGGTGCTGGGTGCTCAGTACTCAGGGTGCTCAGTGCTTGGGGTGCTGGGTGCTCAGTACTCAGGGTGATGGGTGCTCAGTGCTCAGGGTGCTGGGTGCTCAGTACTCAGGGTGCTGGGTGCTCAGTACTCAGGGTGCTGGGTGCTCAATGCTCGGGGTGCTGGGTGCTCAGTGCTCGGGGTGCTGGGTGCTCAGTGCTCGGGGTGCTGGGTGCTCATTGCTCGAGGTGCTGGGTGCTCAGTGCTCAGGGTGCTGGGTGCTCTGTACTCAGGGTGCTGGGTGCTCAGTGCTCAGGGTGCTGGGTGCTCAGTGCTCAGGGTGCTGGGTGCTCAGTTCTCAGGGTGCTGGGCGCTCAGTGCTCAGGGTGCTGGGTGCTCAGTGCTCAGGGTGCTGGGTGCTTAGTGCTCGGGTTGCCCGGTGCTCAGTGCTCGGGGTGCCCGGTGCTCAGTGCTCGGGGTGCTGGGTGCTCAGTGCTCAGTACTCAGGGTGCTGGGTGCTCAGTCCTCAGGGTGCTGGGTGCTCAGTGCTCAGGGTGCTCGTTGCTCAGTGCTCAGTGCTCAGGGTGCTGGTTGCTCAGTACTCAGGGTGCTGGGTGCTCAGTACTCAGGGTGCTGGGTGCTCAGTGCTCAGGGTAGTGGGTGCTCAGTACTCAGGGTGCTGGGTGATCAGTGCTTGGGGTGCTGGGTGCTCAGTGCTCAGGGTGCTGGGTGCTCAGTGCTCAGGGTGCTGGGTGCTCAGTGCTCGGGGTGCTGGGTGCTCAGTGCTCAGTGCTCAGGGTGCTGGGTGCTCAGTGCTAAGGGTGCGGGTTGCTCAGTACTCAGGGTGCTGGGTGCTCAGTACTCAGGGTGCTGGGTGCTCAGTGCTCAGTTTGCTGGGTGCTCAGTACTCAGGGTGCTGGGTGATCAGTGCTCGGGGTGCTGGGTGCTCAGTGCTAAGGGTGCTTGGTGCTCAGTGCTCAGGGTGCTGGGTGCTCAGTACTCAGGGTGCTGGGTGCTCAGTGCTCGGGGTGCTCGGTGCTCATTACTCAGGGTGCTGGGTACTCAGTGCTCAGGGTGCTGGGTGCTCAGTATTCAGGGTGCTCAGTGCTCAGTACTCGGGGTGCTTGGTGCTCAGTACTCAGGGTGCTCAGTGCTCAGTACTCGGGGTGCTGGGTGCTCAGTGCTCAGGGTGCTCAGTGCTCAGTGCTCGGGTTGCTGGGTGCTCAGTGCTCGGGGCGCTGGATGCTCAGTGCTCGGGGTGCTGGGTGCTCAGTGCTCGGGGCGCTGGATGCTCAGTGCTCGGGGTGCTGGGTGCTCAGTACTCGGGGTGCTGGGTGCTCAGTGCTCAGTGTGCTCAGTGCTCAGTACTCAGTGAACAGGGTGCTCAGTGCTCAGTGCTCAGGGTGCTGGGTGTTCAGTACTCAGGGTGCTGGGTGATCAGTACTCAGGGTGCTGGGTGCTCAGTGCTCAGGGTGCTTGATGCTCAGTACTCAGGGTAGTGGGTGCTCAGTACTCAGGGTGCTGGGTGCTCAGTACTCCGGGTGCTGGCTGCTCAGTACTCAGGGTGCTGGGTGCTCAGTACTCAGTGTGCTGAGTGCTCAGTACTCGGGTGCTGGGTGCTCAGTGCTCAGGGTGCTGGGTGCTCAGTGCTCGGGGTGCTGGGTGCTCAGTGCTCAGTACTCAGGGTGCTGGGTGCTCAGTGCTCGGGGTGCTGGGTGCTCAGTACTCGGGGTGCTGGGTGCTCAGTGCTCAGTGTGCTCAGTGCTCAGTACTCAGTGCACAGGGTGCTCAGTGCTCAGTGCTCAGGGTGCTGGGTGTTCAGTACTCAGGGTGCTGGGTGCTCAGTGCTCGGGGTGCTGGGTGCTCATTGCTCAGGGTGCTGGGTGCTCAGTGCTCAGGGTGCTTGATGCTCAGTACTCAGGGTGCTGGGTGCTCAGTGCTCAGGGTGCTGGGTGCTCAGTGCTCGGGGTGCTGGGTGCTCAGTACTCAGGGTGCTGGGTGCTCAGTGCTCGGGCTGCTGGGTGCTCAGTGCTCAGGGTGCTGGGTGCTCAGTACTCAGGGTGCTGGGTGCTCAGTACTCCGGGTGCTGGCTGCTCAGTACTCAGGGTGCTGGGTGCTCAGTACTCAGTGTGCTGAGTGCTCAGTACTCGGGTGCTGGGTGCTCAGTGCCCAGGGTTCTGGGTGCTCAGTGCTCGGGGTGCTGGGTGCTCAGTGCTCAGTACTCAGGGTGCTGGGTGCTCAGTGCTCGGGGTGCTGGGTGCTCAGTGCTCAGTACTCAGGGTGCTGGGTGCTCAGTGCTCAGGGTGCTGTGTGTGCAGTGCTCAGGGTGCTGTGTGCTCAGTGCTCAGGGTGCTCTTTACTCAGTGCTCAGGGTGCTGGGTGCTCAGTACTCAGGGTGCTGGGTGCTCAGTACACAGGGTGCTGGGTGCTCAGTGCTCGGGGTGATGCGTGCTCAGTGCTCGCGGTGCTATGTGCTCAGTGCTCGGGTTGCTCGGAGCTCAGTACTCAGGGTGCTGGGTGCTCAGTGCTCGAGGTGCTCAGTACTCAGGGTGCAGTGTGTTCAGTGCTCAGGGAGCTGGGTGCTCAGTACTCAGGGTGCTCGGTGCTTATTACTCAGGGTGCTGGGTGCTCAGTACTCCGGGTGCTGGGTGCTCAGTGCTCGGGGTGCTTGGTGCTCAGTGCTCAAGGTGCTGAGTGCTCAGTACTCAGGGTGCTCATTGCTCAGGGTGCTGGGTGCTCAATACTCAGGGTGCTGGGTGCTCAGTGCTCAGGGTGGTCGGTGCTCAGTACGTTGGGTGCTCAGTACTCAGGGTGCAGGGTGCTCAGTACTCAGTGTGCTCAGTGCTCAGTACTCAGGGTGCCGGGTGCACACTGCTCGGGGTGCTGGGTGCTCATTAATCAGGGTGCTGTGTGCTCAGTACTCAGGGTGCTCAGTGCTTGGGGTGCTGGGTGCTCAGTACTCAGGGTGCTCAGTGCTTGGGGTGCTGGGTGCTCAGTACTCAGGGTGATGGGTGCTCAGTGCTCAGGGTGCTGGGTGCTCAGTACTCAGGGTGCTGGGTGCTCAGTACTCAGGGTGCTGGGTGCTCAGTGCTCGGGGTGCTGGGTGCTCAGTGCTCGGGGTGCTGGGTGCTCAGTACTCAGGGTGCTGGGTGCTCAGTGCTCAGGGTGCTGGGTGCTCAGTGCTCAGGGTGCTGGGTGCTCAGTGCTCAGGGTGCTGGGTGCTTAGTGCTCGGGGTGCCCGGTGCTCAGTGCTCGGGGTGCTGGGTGCTCAGTGCTCAGTACTCAGGGTGCTGGGTGCTCAGTGCTCAGGGTGCTGGGTGCTTAGTACTCAGGGTGCTGGGTGCTCAGTGCTCGGGGTGCTGGGTGCTCAGTGATCGGGGTGCTGGGTGCTCAGTGCTCGGGGTGCTCGGTGCTCAGTACTCAGGGTGCTGGGTGCTCAGTGCTCGAGGTGCTCAGTACTCAGGGTGCTGTGTGTTCAGTGCTCAGGGTGCTGGGTGCTCAGTACTCAGGGTGCTCGGTGCTTAGTACTCAGGGTGCTGGGTGCTCAGTACTCCGGGTGCTGGGTGCTCAGTGCTCGGGGTGCTGTGTGTTCAGTGCTCAGGGTGCTGGGTGCTCAGTACTCAGGGTACTCGGTGCTTAGTACTCAGCGTGCTGGGTGCTCAGTACTCCGGGTGCTCAGTGCTCAGTGCTCAGGGTGGTGGGTGTTCAGTACTCAGGGTGCTGGGTGCTCAGTGCTCGGGGTGCTCGGTGCTCAGTACTCAGTGCTCAGGGTGCTCAGTGCTCAGTGCTCAGGGTGCTGGGTGCTCAGTACTCAGGGTGCTGGGTACTCAGTACTCGGGGTGCTGGGTGCTCAGTACTCACCGTGCTGGGTGCTCAGTACTCAGGGTGCTGGGTGCTCAGTACTCGGGTGCTTGGTGCACAGTGCTCAGGGTGCTGTGTGCTCAGTGCTCGGGGTGCTGGGTGCTCACGGCTAAGTAATAAGGGTGCTGGGTGCTCAGTGCTCAGTGGGCTGGGTGCTCAGTGCTCAGTACTCAGGGTGCGGGGTGCTCAGTGCTCAGGGTGCTGTGTGCTCAGTGCTCAGTGTGCTGGGTGCTCAGTGCTCAGGGTGCTGGGTACCCAGTGCTCAGGGTGCTGGGTGCTCAGTACTCAGGGTGCTGGGTGCTCAGTTCTCAGGGTTCCTGGTGCTCTGTGCTCGGGGTGCTGGGTGCTCAGTGCTCGTGGTGCTGTGTGCTCAGTGCTCGGGGTGCTCGGTGCTCAGTACTCAGGGTGCTGGGTGCTCAGTGCTCGAGGTGCTCAGTACTCAGGGTGCTGTGTGTTCAGTGCTCAGGGTGCTGGGTGCTCAGTACTCAGGGTGCTCGGTGCTTAGTACTCAGGGAGCTGGGTGCTCAGTACTCCGGGTGCTGGGTGCTCAGTGCTCGGGGTGCTCGGTGCTCAGTGCTCAAGGTGCTGGGTGCTCAGTACTCAGGGTGCTCATTGCTCAGGGTGCTGGGTGCTCGGTACTCAGGGTGCTGGGTGCTCAGTGCTCAGGGTGCTTGGTGCTCAGTACGTTGGGTGCTCAGTACTCAGGGTGCTGGGTGCTCAGTACTCGGGGTGCTGGGTGATCATTAATCAGGGTGCTGGGTGCTCAGTACTCAGGGTACTCAGTGCTTGGGGTGCTGGGTGCTCAGTACTCAGGGTGCTCTGTGCCTGGGGTGCTTGGTGCTCAGTACTCAGGGTGCTGGGTGCTCAGTGCTCAGGGTGCTGGGTGCTCCGTGCTCGGAGTGCTGGGTGCTCAGTACTCAGGGTGCTGGGTGCTCCATGCTCGGGGTGCTGGGTGCTCAGTGCTCAGGGTGCTGGGTGCTCAGTGCTCAGGGTGCTGGGTGCTCAGTGCTCAGGGTGCTGGGTGCTCGGTGCTCGGGGTGCTGGGTGCTTAGTGCTCGGGGTGCCCGGTGCTCAGTACTCGGGGTGCTCAGTGCTCACTACTCAGGGTGCTGGGTGCTCAGTGCTCAGGGTGCTGGGTGCTCAATACTCAGGGTGCTCGGTGCTCAGTTCTCAGGGTGCTGGGTGCTCAGTGCTCGGGGTGCTGGGTGCTCAGTACTCAGGTTGCTGGATGCTCAGTGCTCGGGGTGCTCGGTGCTCAGTACGCTGGGTGCTCAGTACTCAGGGTGCTGGGTGCTCAGTACTCAGGGTGCTGGGTGCGTAGTACTCAGGGTGCTGGGTGCTCAGTCCTCGGGGGTGCTGGGTGCTCAGTACTCAGCTTGCTGGGTGCTCAGTACTCAGGGTGCTGGGTGCTCAGTACTCGGGTGCTGGGTGCTCAGAGCTCGGGTGCTGGGTGCTCAGTGCTCGGGGTGCTGGGTGCTCAGTGCTCAGTGCTCAGGGTGCTGGGTGCTCAGTGCTCAGTGCTCAGGGTGCTGGTTGCTCAGTACTCAGGGTGCTGGGTGCTCAGTACTCAAGGTGCTGGGTGCTCAGTGCTCAGGGTGCTGGGTGCTCAGTCCACGGGGTGCCCCGTGCTCAGTGATCAGGGTGCTGGGTGCTCAGTACTCAGGGTGCTCGGTGCTCAGTACTCAGGGTTCTCAGTGCTCAGTACTCAGGGTGCTGGGTACTCAGTGCTCAGGGTGCTGGGTGCTCAGTACTCAGGGTGCTCAGTGCTCAGTACTCGGGGTGCTTGGTGCTCAGTACTCAGGGTGCTCAGTGCTCAGTACTCGGGGTGCTGGGTTCTCAGTGCTCGGGGGCACTGGGTGCTCAGTGCTCGGGGTACTGGGTGCTCAGTACTCGGGGGTGCTGGGTGCTCAGTGCTCAGGGTGCTCAGTGCTCAGTACTGAGTGCTCAGGGTGCTCAGTGCTCAGTGCTCAGGGTGCTGGGTGTTCAGTACTCAGGGTGCTGGGTGCTCAGTACTCAGGGTGCTCGGTGCTCAGTACTCAGGGTTCTCAGTGCTCAGTACTCAGGTTGCTGGGTGCTCAGTGCTCAGGGTGCTCGGTGCTCAGTACTCAGGGTGCTCAGTGCTCAGTACTCGGGGTGCTGGGTGCTCAGTGCTCAGGGTGCTCAGTGCTCAGTGCTCGGGGTGCTGAGTGCTCAGTGCTCAGGGCGCTGGGTGCTCAGTGCTCAAGGTGCTGGTTGCTCAGTACTCAGGGTGCTGGGTGCTCATTCTTGGGGTGCTGGGTGCTCAGTGCTCGGGGTGCTGGGTGCTCAGTACTCAGAGTGCTGGGGGCTCAATACTCAGTGTGCTGGGTGCTCAGTACTCAGGGTGATCTGTTCTCAGTACTCAGGGTGCTAGGTGCTCAGTGCTCGGGCTGCTGGGTGCTCAGTACTCGGGGTGATAAGTGCTCAGTACTCAGGGTGCTGGGTGCTCAGTACTCAGGGTGCTGGGTGCTCAGTGCTCAGGGTGCTGGTTCCTCAGTGCTCGGGGTGCTGGGTGCTCAGTGCTCGGGGTGCTGGGTGCACAGTGCTCAGTTCTCAGGGTGCTGGTTGCTCAGTACTCAGGGTGCTGGGTGCTCAGTACTCAGGGTGCTGGGTGCTCAGTGCTCAGGGTGCTGGGTGCTCAGTACTCAGGGTGCTGGGTGCTCAGAACTCAGGGTGCTGGGTGCTCAGTACTCAGGGTGCTGGGTGCTCAGTGCTCGGGGTGCTGCGTGCTCACTGCTCAGGGTGCTGGGTGCTCAGTGCTCAGGGTGCTGGGTGCTCAGTACTCAGGGTGCTGGGTGCTCAGTGCTCGGGGTGCTCGGTGCTCTGTACTCAAGGTGCTGGGTGCTCAGTGCTCAGGGTGCTGGGTGCTCTGTCCTCAGGGTGCTCCGTGCTCAGTGATCAGGGTGCTGGGTGCTCAGTACTCAGGGTGCTCGGTGCTCAGTACACAGGGTTCTCAGTGCTCAGTACTCAGGGTGCTGGGTGCTCAGTGCTCAGGGTGCTGGGTGCTCAGTACTCAGGGTGCTCAGTGCTCAGTACTCGGGGTGCTTGGTGCTCAGTACTCAGGGTGCTGGGTGCTCAGTGCTAAGGGTGCTGGGTGCTCAGTTCTCAGGGTACTCAGTGCTCAGTGCTCGGGGTGCTGGGTGCTCAGTGCTCGGGGCGCTGGGTGCTCAGTGCTCTGGGTGCTGGGTGCTCAGTACTCGGGGTGCTGGGTGCTCAGTGCTCAGGGTGCTCAGTGCTCAGTACTCAGTGCTCAGGGTGATCAGTGCTCAGTGCTCAGGGTGCTGGGTGTTCAGTACTCAGGGTGCTGGGTGCTCAGTACTCAGCGTGCTGGGTGCTCAGTGCTCAGGGTGCTGGGTGCTCAGTACTCTGGGTGTTGGGTGCTCAATACTCAGGGTCCTGGGTGCTCAGTGCTCGGGGTGCTGGGTGCTCAGTGCTCAGGGTTCTGGGTGCTCAGTGCTCAGGGTGCTGGATGCTCAGTACTCAGGGTGCTGGGTGCTTAGTGCTCTAGGTGCTCGGTGCTCAGTACTCAAGGTGCTGGGTGCTCAGTGCTCAGGGTGCTGGGTGCTCAGTCCTCGGGGTGCTGGGTGCTGAGTGCTCAGTGTGCTGGGTGCTCAGTGCTCGGGGTGCTCGGTGCTCAGTGCTCAGGGTCCTGGGTGCTCAGTACTCAGGGTGCTGGGTGCTTATTACTCAGGGTGCTCAGTGCTCAGTACACAGGGTGCTGGGTGCTCAGTGCTCGGGGTGCTGGGTGCTCAGTGCTCAGTACTCAGGGTGCTGGGTGCTCAGTGCTCTGGGTGCTGGGTGCTCAGTACTCAGCGTGCTGGGTGCTCAGTACTCAGGGTGCTGGGTGCTCAGTGCTCAGGGTGCTGGGTGCTCAGTGCTCAGGGTGCTGGGTGCTCAGTGATCGGGGTGCTGGGTGCTCAGTACTCAGGGTGCTCAGTGCTCGGGGAGCTCGGTGCTCAGTTCTCAAGGTGCTGGGTGCTCAGTACTCAGTGCTCGGGGTCCTGGGTGCTCCATGCTCGGGGTGCTGGGTGCTCAGTGCTCTGGGTGCTTAGTGCTCAGTACTCAGGGTGCTGGGTGCTCATTCTTGGGGGTGCTGGGTGCTCAGTGCTCGGGGTGCTGGGTGCTCAGTACTCAGGGTGCTGGGGGCTCAGTACTCAGGGTGCTGGGTGCTCAGTACTCAGGGTGATCTGTTCTCAGTACTCAGGGTGCTAGGTTCTCAGTGCTCGGGGTGCTGGGTGCTCAGGACTCTGCGTGCTCGGTGCTCAGTACTCTGGGTGTTGGGTGCTCAGTACACAGGGTCCTGGGTGCTCAGTGCTCGGGGTGCTGGGTGCTCAGTGCTCAGGGTGCTGGGTGCTCAGTACTCAGGGTGCTGGGTGCTCAGTACTCAGGGTGCTGGGTGCTCAGTACTCAGGGGTGCTGTGTGCTCAGTGCTGAGGTTGCTGGCTGCTCAGTGCTCAGGGTGCTGGGTGCTCAGGACTCTGCGTGCTCGGTGCTCAGTACTCTGGGTGTTGGGTGCTCAGTACACAGGGTCCTGGGTGCTCAGTGCTCGGGGTGCTGGGTGCTCAGTGCTCAGGGTGCTGGGTGCTCAGTACTCAGGGTGCTGGGTGCTCAGTACTCAGGGTGCTGGGTGCTCAGTCCTCGGGGTGCTCCGTGCTCAGGGTGCTGGGTGCTCAGTGCTCAGGGTGCTGGGTTCTCAGTGCTCGGGGTGCTGGGTGCTGAGTGCTCAGGGTGCTGGGTGCTCAGTGCTCGGGGTGCTCGGTGCTCAGTGCTCAGGGTCCTGGGTGCTCAGTACTCAGGGTGCTGGGTGCATAGTACTCAGGGTGCTCAGTGCTCAGTACACAGGGTGCTGGGTGCTCAGTGCTCGGGGTGCTGGGTGCTCAGTACTCAGCGTGCTGGGTGCTCAGTACTCAGGGTGCTGGGTGCTCAGTGCTCAGGGTGCTGGGTGCTCAGTGCTCAGGGTGCTGGGTGCTCAGTGATCGGGGTGCTGGGTGCTCAGTACTCAGTGTGCTCAGTGCTCGGGCAGCTCGGTGCTCAGTACTCAAGGTGCTGGGTGCTCAGTGCTCGGGGTGCTGCGTGCTCACTGCTCAGGGTGCTGGGTGCTCAGTGCTCAGGGTGCTGGGTGCTCAGTACTCAGGGTGCTGGGTGCTCAGTGCTCGGGGGTGCTCGGTGCTCAGTACTCAAGGTGCTGGGTGCTCAGTGCTCAGGGTGCTGGGTGCTCAGTCCTCGGGGTGCTCCGTGCTCAGTGATCAGGGTGCTGGGTGCTCAGTACTCAGGGTGCTCGGTGCTCAGTACTCAGGGTTCTCAGTGCTCAGTACTCAGGTTGCTGGGTGCTCAGTGCTCAGGGTGCTCGGTGCTCAGTACTCAGGGTGCTCAGTGCTCAGTACTCGGGGGGCTTGGTGCTCAGTACTCAGGGTGCTCAGTGCTCAGTACTCGGGGTGCTGGGTGCTCAGTGCTCAGGGTGCTCAGTGCTCAGTGCTCGGGGTGCTGGGTGCTCAGTGCTCAGGGCGCTGGGTGCTCAGTGCTCAGGGTGCTGGTTGCTCAGTACTCAGGGTGCTGGGTGCTCATTCTTGGGGTGCTGGGTGCTCAGTGCTCGGGGTGCTGGGTGCTCAGTACTCAGGGTGCTGGGGGCTCAATACTCAGGGTGCTGGGTGCTCAGTACTCAGGGTGATCTGTTCTCAGTACTCAGGGTGCTAGGTGCTCAGTGCTCGGGCTGCTGGGTGCTCAGTACTCGGGGTGCTCAGTGCTCAGTGCTCGGTGTGCTGGGTGCTCAGTGCTCAGGGTGCTGGGTGCTCAGTGCTCAGGGTGCTGGGTGCTCAGTGCTCAGTTCTCAGGGTGCCGGTTGCT